>NC_141033.1:54975000-54980000 GCF_052040795.2 Danio rerio | reverse complement strand
AAGGACAGTGTTTAATTTAAGGACATTTTTTATTTTATTTACTCCTTATATATATATATATATAAAATGCAATATAATTATTTTATTATAATTTTTGTCATCAAAACCATAATTTGTCATGTGACTGCATCATCAAATCATTATTATTATTATTATTATTATTATTATTATTATTATTTTAGCAAAGCAGCACAGTTAATTAAATTGTATATCAATTGTATTCAAGCGTATCAAGGTGCAATAATTAAGATGTTTTGAGCATCTCTTTGGATGGACCAATCAGATTTAAAGACCATATAAGGGTGGAGTTTCCAGAGTGGCTCCATCAATCTGCTGTCAGTACACTCGATGACATCATCTGCTGGTTTGATTGACAGCTCAGCAGGAGTCAGAGTGGCTGCATGTGTGTGTGTGTGTGTGTGTGTGTGTAGGGTTGTGGACTGAACTGAACTGGTAGTGTGAACTGACCCCGCTCTGCTGGCTGTGAGTTATGGCTTTAAGTGCTGCTCTGATATTAATTGAAGAGCTGAATAATAGAGAAGCGGACTGAACAACAGAGAGGTCGAGCTGATGGATTCTGTCAGTCTGTTCGTCCTGCTGTTTAATCAGATGCTGTATTTATCCACGCAGACCTCCAGACCACATCACGCTGCCCTGCCAACACAGACACTGTTCTGCTCTGAGCTGGTTTTTAGATTCTGTCTGAATGATGGAGATGTTCATATCAGCAGTCCTGATTCAGATGTTTCAATGTGAACGCAACTGTGGAGTGTGATTTATTTATCATTTTACTTTTTTATTATTTTCTCAGTCTACATTTATTTTTGGATAACCTCTCAATTCATCTGTGCGAATGTGTTCTGTTTTCAGTCCTCATTCAGTTCAGGTTTTAATCCATTCTCAGTCTTGAATCAGTTCAGGTTTTAATCCGTTTTCAGTCCTGATTCACTTTAGGTTTTGATCTGTTTTCAGTCCTGATTTGGTTCAGGTTTTGATCTGTTTTCAGTCTTCAATCGATTCAGGTTTTAATTGTTTTTAGTCCTGATTCACTTTAGGTTTTAATTGGTTTTCACTCCTGATTCAATTTAGAGTTTATTTTGTTTTCAGTCCTGAATCGATTCAGGTTTTAATCTGTTTTCAGTTCTGATTTGGTTCAGGTTTAATCTGTTTTCAGTCCTAAATCGGTTCAGGTTTAATCTGTTTTCAGTCCTGATTTGGTTCAAGTTTTAATCTGTATTCAGTCCTGATTTAGTTCAGGTTTTAATCTGTTTTCAGTTCTGATTTGGTTCAAGTTTTGAGAATCGGTTCAGGTTTTAATCTGTTTTCAGTCCTGATTTGGTTCAGGTTTAATCTGTTTTCAGTCCTGATTTGGTTCAGGTTTAATCTGTTTTCAGTCCTGATTTGGTTTAGGTTTTGATCTGTTTTCAGTCCTGAATCGGTTCAGGTTTAATCTGTTTTCAGTCCTGATTTGGTTTAGGTTTTGATCTGTTTTCAGTCCTGAATCGGTTCAGGTTTAATCTGTTTTCAGTCCTGATTTGGTTCAGGTTTAATCTGTTTTCAGTCCTAAATCGGTTCAGGTTTAATCTGTTTTCAGTTCTGATTTGGTTCAAGTTTTGAGAATCGGTTCAGGTTTTAATCTGTTTTCAGTCCTGATTTGGTTCAGGTTTAATCTGTTTTCAGTCCTGATTTGGTTCAGGTTTAATCTGTTTTCAGTCCTGATTTGGTTCAGGTTTAATCTGTTTTCAGTCCTGATTTGGTTCAGGTTTAATCTGTTTTCAGTCCTGATTTGGTTCAGGTTTAATCTGTTTTCAGTCCTGATTTGGTTCAGGTTTAATCTGTTTTCAGTCCTGATTTGGTTCAGGTTTAATCTGTTTTCAGTCCTGATTTGGTTTAGGTTTAATCTGTTTTCAGTCCTGATTTGGTTTAGGTTTTGATCTGTTTTCAGTCCTGAATCGGTTCAGGTTTAATCTGTTTTCAGTCCTGATTTGGTTTAGGTTTTGATCTGTTTTCAGTCCTGAATCGGTTCAGGTTTAATCTGTTTTCAGTCCTGATTTGGTTTAGGTTTTGATCTGTTTTCAGTCCAGATTCAGTTCAGGATTTTATCTGTTCATAGTATGAATGATGTTGTTCATATGATTCAGTTCAACATTTGATTTGTTTACAGTCCTTATTCAGTTCAGAGTTTGATCTGTTTTCAATGCTGATTCATGTATTCCAGTGTGAATGTAGATGTGGTTCTTCTTCAGTCCGAGTTCGTTTTTAGATGAACTCTCAGTCTGATTGATGGGGTTGTTCATATTGAGTCGGTTCAGGGTTTTGATCCATTTTTTTTTAGTCCTGGTTGGGCAGTTCCAGTGTGAACACAGCTGTGGTGTGTGTGTTGTCTTCCTCAGTCTGATGGAGCAGAGACAGATGAGGTTTTCAGATCTCCTCTTCATCCATCACTGCTGGTGTTTATTAGTTATTGCTCCGTCAGTGTTGTGCTCTTCACGTGAGAGTGCAGCAGCTGTGCCGTTATTTATGGGATGGTGAAAGGTCAGCAGCGGATGAGGATCAGCCAATCCGGCACAGCGCAGCGGCCCATGACAGCTCTGACTTTTGATAGAGGGTGAATCGTCTTCTGGACGCCAGAGATGAGATTATGTGCTGTTCAGATGCTGGTCTCTCCGTGTTTAGGGCACTCCGATCTGCTCTGCACAGGCCGCTGCTCACAGTGAAGCAGAGCTGACGTCCGTTCATCACTGCCTCTGCACCGCTGCTCGCCCTGACCTTTACACTGACCCACACACATCTACCGCAGCAAGCCATGCATTTCACTCCAGGATTTCATCTTCATTTGCTTTTTTCCCCATTTCATGTCTTTGTAGTGTTGTGTCCACTAACTGTAGATTTAGTTTATTTTATTGCATTGCATATTTTATTCCATTTTATAGCATTGCATTGCATTGCATGTTTTATTTGATTTTATTGCGTATTTTATTTCTTTTTCACTTACGCTTTAATTTATTGCCTTGCATGCTTTATTTAATTGCATTGAATTTTTTTAATTGCATTGCATATTTTATTTATTATTAATATTATTTTATTGCATTTTATTATTTCATCATTTTTAAATGATTGCACTTAATTTTATGTTGTTGCATTGTATATTTAATTGCATTGCATAGTTTTTATTATTTTTATTTTTAATTGCATTGCATATATTTTTATTTAATAATTTTTAATTACATTGCACATTTGTTCATTATTAATATTATTTTACTGCATTTTTATTATTACATTTTAATTCATTGCATTGCATGCTTTTTTATTGCATTTCATATTTAATTGCATTGAACTTTTTAAATTGCATTGCATATTTTATTTATTATCAATATTATTTTGTTGCATTGTATACTTAATTGCATTGCATATTTTTATTATTTTTATTTTTAATCGCATTGCATAAATCTATTGCATGCTTTATGTTATTGCATTACATATTTAATTGCATTGCTTTTTGAAATTATTACTATTATTATTTTATTGCATTATTTATTAGTGCATTAGTGCATATTTAATTGCATTGCATATCTTATTTTTTATTTAACTATTGCATTTTATTTTGTTGCATCGCATGTTTTATTTTGATTGCATATTTTACTTTATTGTAATTTATTTCATGTTTTATATTATTGCGTTACATATTTAATTGCATTGTATTGCATTGCATATTATTAATATTTTTTTTCATTAATTTATTAATTTTTTATAATATTGCATTGCATATTTAATTGCATTGCATTTCATATTTTATTTTATTTCATTGCACTTTATTGCATTGTTGTCATCTATCTGCTGCAAATATTGTGAATTCTGTTTGCAATCAAATAAATAGTTCTAGTTTTAGTTCACTTAAATGCAACAATTCATCTTATTATTATCAAATATTATAAAAGAGTTTTATTTATATTTTATAAGTAGTTTATTTTTAGGTTTTTCCTTCCACATTTAAAGTCAAATATTTTTTTTCTGGTGTCTTTTGTCTGTATTTAAAAGAGTATTTTCTTCAGATTTACTGTAAGAGTGTGTGTGTTTGTGTTTGTATCGCACTCTGCTTTCTGCCATATGAGAAAATGCCTGTTATTGACATCATACGCTTAGCCTGCGGATTAATTTGAGTATGTAAATGTAATTGAATTTGATACAGTTAATCTCGTCCTAATGCCGAATGCCGAAAGATGCGAGGAGCAATCAAATTGTGCTCAGGCCTTTCATTTGCATCTTAGTTTTCAATAAAACGAGTCAGTGTGTAATTATGTGACCCGGCCGGTAATTAGTTTACTCATCGCTGCAGTTCACTCTCCATTAGAGAGAGCCTTAATTAGTCTCTCATTTAATAAGCAGAAGAGTCATGTGAGGCAAATCAGCCTCCGGATTGGAGGATCACAGCTGCACTGAACTCACTCACTCCAGAAAATAAACTCCAATCACAAAATCTAATCTCTCTTGATTTCTGAAGGTACTCGCTGAATCATATCTGCAAGAAAAAACAATACAACACGTTATATACTTCATCATTTATTTTAATAGTTTAAATATTTAAAAATGTGGCACAGTGGAGCAGTGGTGTCGCACTGTGGCCTCACAGCAAGAAGGTCGCTGGTTTGAGTCTCGGCTGGGTCAGTTGGTGTTTCTGTGTGGAGTTTGCATGTTCTCCCCGTGTTGGCGTGGGTTTCCTCCGGGTGCTCCGGTTTCCCCCACAGTCCAAACACATGCGCTATAGGGGAACTGATCAACTATCAGTTCAACTGTAAGACGGCGGCACACTGGCTCAGTGGTTAGCACCATCACCTCACAGCAAGAAGGTCACTGGTTCGAGTCCCGGCTGGGTCAGTTGGTGTTTCTGTGTGGAGTTTGCATGTTTGCGTGTTGGTAACCCTAACCTAACCCGGATGCTCTGGTTTCCCCCACAGTCCAAACACATGCGCTATAGATGAACTGATCTACTACACTAACCA
>NC_141033.1:54957500-54970000 GCF_052040795.2 Danio rerio | reverse complement strand
AATAAATAAATAAATAAACAAACGAATGAATAAATGAATAAATAAGTAATTGAATGAATGAATGAATAAATAAATAAATAAATTAACACATAAAAATGAATGAATAAATAAATAAATTAATTAATAAATAAATAAACAAACGAATGAATGAATAAATAAGTAGATTAATGAATGAATGAATAAATAAATAAATTAACACATAAAAATGAATGAATAAATAAATAAATTAATAAATAAATAAAGAAACGAATGAATGAATAAATAAGTAGATTAATGAATAAATAAATGAATAAATAAATATTGCATAGAGAACGGGGATCTGGAGTGTCTTAACAATCTGATGCATGCAAATGGTAAAATAATTGTGATTTTTGGGGAAAGGGATTTGGTGTCACAAGTAATGTAAATTAAATAAAGATTAAAAAGGGAATCTGGAAATACAATGACAAACAGTGGAGAGCGGCACGGTGGCTCAGTGGTTAGTACTGTGGCCTTACAGCAAGAAGGTCAGTTGGTGTTTCTATGTGGAGTTTGCATGTTCTTAATGCACATACACACACACACACACACTTTTATTTTGTTTTTATGATTTTTTTATACATGTCCACTTTGCTGGGGTAGGGAGGGAGGGGGGGGGGTTTCCTCTGATTAGATGATGTAGTACAGACCAGATTGTTTGTTTTCAGTGTTTTTTATGCGTGTTCTGTAAGCAGGACTCCAGCACTTGCATCAGTCTGCATGTATGTATGTATGTATGTATGTATGTATGTATGTGTGTGTGTGTGTGTGTGTGTGTGTGTGTGTGTGTGTGTGTGTGTGTGTGTGTGTGTGTGTGTGCGTGTGTGTGTGTGTGTGTGTGTGTGTGTGTGTGGGGTTCAGATCCGGACCGCCGGTGTGAGGAACGTCCCCTAGAGTGGGAAAGGACACGCACAACACCCTCCCCCCAAAGCGTCTCTTTTGAGCGCCGCCACTAACCTTTTGGCAGCCACCAGTAAAGTCTATTCTCCTGTTGTGCTGGAGGAGGACAATGTGCTGAATGAGCCCGTACCTCCAACAGTGTGGCCATTCAGCGCTGTTGGGAACCCACTCTCAGGCCATTGTGCAGAGCGCTGTAACTGCACTGACACACACACAGATCTGTCCTCGTCCTGCAGCTACTGCTTCACCATCACTCTTTATATACATGATCATATGTATTCAGTCATGCTGATGTGCATGCTTATACTCATGCTTATGTGCATGGTTATTTACATTTTTATATGCATGCTTATAATTCTGCTTATATTCATATGCATGCTTATATTTGTTTATATGGATACATATATTTTTGCTCGTAGTCATGTTTAAGTGCATGTTTATAATGATTATGTTTCTATGCATGTTTATAGTTTTGTTTATACATGCTTTTTTCATATGTGCTTGTATGCTTATGACCATGTTTATATGCATGCTTATATTCATATTTATATGCATGCTTATACTCATGTTTATGTGCATGCTTATATTTATTTTTAGGTGCATGCTTATAGTAATGTCTTGCATGTTTTGCATTGCATGCATTCATATGTTTCCATGCTTTTAGTCATAAATGCATGCTTGTTTTTATATGTACATGCCTGCTTATAACTGTGTTTAGATGCATCTTGTTTAAGTGCATGCTTATAGTTTTGTGTATGCATGTTTTTTCATATTTGTGTGCATTCTTATATTCATACTTATATGCCTGCATGCATTTATGTGCATGCTTATTTATTTTTAAGTGCATGCTTTTAGTAATGATTTGCATGCTTATGTTTATATGCATGCTTATAATCATGTTTAGATGCATGCTTCTCTTCGTGTTTAATTGCATGCTTGTATAGTCATGTTTGTGCATGCTTCTATTCATGGTTACATGCATCTTTATTTTCATGTTTCTATGCATGCTTATAGTTGTTTGTGCATGCTCATGATCATGTGTATGTTCATGTTTAAATGCATGCTTATTGATGTTTATGTGCACACTGAACGTCATGTTTACAGTATGTTCATGTTTGCCTGTATGCATATTTGTGTCCATGCATCATACACACATCTGCATGTGGCATAATTGAGCATGTTTGATTCCTCACGGCTGGCTGGTCGTCTCCGAGCGCCGCACGGATCAGTTCCTGTGTCTTTTGTGTGCGCTGATATGTTCCCATTTGCTCTTCCTTTCATGAGATGTGCTCAGGTTCAGGCCGGCGCCGTTTTACATCACAACTGTGAAATCTGGCCTAAAAGAGGCCCTTTGTGCTCGCCCTTTATTTTCACACAAATATAGTCCATTGTCAAGCGGCTGAAGTTAATTTGATCAACATTGGAGACATTTAACTTTTCTGTTCGGTCAAAAGGCTTGTTTCATGCTCATTTCTGGCCCATTCAGATGCCGTGATTGGCAGAAAAATAATGTTGCCGTTAACAATTCAGGGCAATTAGTTTCCCAGGGGGAAGCGCCGGCCGCTCTGGACGCCACACAACTATTCTTTGTCACTTTATGGATGGTCATCAGTCAACTGTCAGAGCGCTCAAAGAGAGTCCCGGCTAAATGTTTCCCTTTCGGCTTTTCCCAGAACAACAGGCTGAAAGAGTGTGTGTGTGTGTGTGTGTGTGTGTGTGTGTGTGTGTGTGTGTGTGTGTGTGTGTGTGTGTGTGATTGTGTGTGTGTGTGATTGTGTGTGTGTGTGATTGTGTGTGTGTGTGTGTGTGTGTGTGTGTGTGTGATTGTGTGTGTGTGTGTGTGTGTGTGATTGTGTGTGTGTGTGTGTGTGTGTGTGTGTGTGTGTGTGTGTGTGAGAGAGAGAGAGTGGTAAAACTAAATGTGTCAGTAAGTGGAATGTTTTTAACACACAAGTGCAGAACAAGATGTTCCAGCTTTTATTTTTCAGCACATCTACATCAGAGAAAACACTTATTTGTACTACAGTTTAAAAATGGACTCAGGATTTAGTTTAAAATATATTTTATTTATTAATATAGATATTTGATTTATTTATTTAATTGTTTATTTATTTTTTTTGTTTATTTATTAATATAGATCATTTTATTTATTTATTCATCTATTTATTAATATAAATCATTTTCTGTATTTATATACAATTTTTTTAATATAGATCATTTTATTTATCTATCTATTTTTTAATATAGATCATTTTTTTTATTTATTTATTAATTTAAATCATTTTATTTATTTATTTATTTATAGAGTTATTTATATTATTATATTTATATTATATATTATTTTATTTATTGATGTATTTATATATTTTTTAATATTGATCATTTTACTTGTGTTTATTTTTAATATAGATCATTTTATTTATTTTTTATTATTATTATTATAGATCATTTTATTTATTTATTTATTATAGATCATTTTATTTATTATTATTATTATTATAGATCATTTTATTTATTTATTTATTATTATAGATCATTTTATTTATTTTTATTATTATAGATCATTTTATTTATTTATTTATTATTATAGATCATTTTATTTATTTATTTATTTATTATTATAGATCATTTTATTTATTTATGTATTTATTATTATAGATCATTTTATTTATTTATGTATTTATTAATATAGATCATTTTATTTATTTATGTATTTATTATTATAGATCATTTTATTTATTTATGTATTTATTAATATAGATCATTTTATTTATTCATTAGGATCATTTTATTTATTTATTTTTATACACTTTTAAATCAAATAAGTCACTTAACATAGTAAATGTTTTGAAAAATATGTCAAATCATGTAATATTTAAATTTCATTATTCGTTCATTTTCCTTCAACTTAGTCTCTAATTCATCAGGGGTCACCACAGCAGAATGAACCACCAACTATTCCAGCATATGTTTTATATTTATTGTAGCCCTTTTTTAGCTGTAACCCAGTACTGGGAAACACCCATACACACACACACACACTACGGACAATGTAGTTGACCAATTTTCCTATAGCGCATGTGTTTGGACTGTGGGGGAAACCCACGCCAACACGGGGAGAACATGCAAACTCCACACAGCCTGAGAGCTTCACTGCAGTCATTCTGAAGTCATTAGAGTTGATTACATCTGTGTTTATAAATGTTTTAATTTAAGGTGCTCTGTCTGGGATATACTTAGTTTATGGATGATTCTGAATGTGTGTGTGTGTGTGTGTGTGTGTGTGTGTGTGTGTGTGTGTGTGTGTGTGTGTGTGTGTGTGTGTGTGTGTGTGTGTGTGTGTGTGTGTGTGTGTGTGTGTGTGTGTCTGTCTGTGTGTGTGTGTGTGTGTTGCTGATGTGTGTTTGTGCTGAATGGAGGTATTAGTGTCGATCAGCATTGACTTTGTTCGCTGCCTTCTCACCCTGGGAGGCCCAGAGGTCAAAGGTTAATCAGTCAGCCAGGCCCCTTCACACCCCACACACACACATTGTGTGCTCTCCATCCATGTCTCTCTATCCATCTCACACACTATACTCTTACTTACTCACTCTATCTTTCTCTCTCTCTCTTACACATGCATTCACACTCTCTCTGTCTGACACACATGTACACACTCTCTTTTTCTCTCCAACACACTCTCTCATACACACATATCCATGTCACATACACTCACACACAAACACACATACATGTATATATTATATCACGTGCACACAAATGCATCACATGAACTCTCACACAAACACACATGCATACTACACACACACACACACGCATGCATACATCGCACACTTTCTCACACAAATGCACGCATCACATACACACAAGCATACATCACTTACACTTTTACACACACATGAATCAGAACACTTTCTCACACACACACACACACACACACACACACACACACACACACACACACACATGCATGCATACATCATGTACACTGTCATACACACATATATTACATACACACACAAGCATACATCACATACTCTCACACACACATGCATGCATCACATACTCACGTGTAACAATTCATACACACACACTAACACACACATATACATACATCACATGCATTTATACACACAAAGGTGCATACATCACATACTTACACACATGCACACATACACACATACATTACAAACACACACACATATATCACATGCACTTATACACACATGTATGTATAACACACAAGCACATACACACAAATGCATCACATACACTCTCATGCATGCATACATTTCATACATACACACACATGCATACCTCTCTCTCTCACACACACACACACACCATAGCTGCATTACCACTGTTGGGCCAGTGTGAGCAGAGCTTTTATTAAAGGTTGAGCAGTAAGGCCAAAACCATGTTGCAGTTCCACTGTCAGGTCGGTAGCTCGCAGTGCATCACACAAACCCCGCCCCCAGAACGTCCCCCGAATCAAACATCACACAACCCGCCCACTGCAGCGGGAATCAGCAGATAAACACCATCACATCACCACCACACCATTACACTGAAGACAACCGACACAAGCAGATGAGCCGTTACCGTACAGCAGCACATGATCTGTCCACACGCACAGGCCTGTGTGTTCAATCATTATATTTGTTCACTCACCGACACACTGTTGGCATCGAGTGGTCTCTCCACTAACAGAGGGACCCAGCGCAGTGAGCGCACCATCCATAATACAACAGCACAATAACTCTGTCTGAAATGTGTTTATAACATCCTCGATTAGATAGACGCTGTCAAACATTCAGCCCAAATGCTCCGGAGAGACCTGAAACATGTTCATTTTCCCCTATAGGTAGGCCCACACGGAATCTGTGCGCGCAGAATTCCGCAGATTTTCAGCCCATCATTAATTCTGTTTATTTACTTGAGTAAATGTGTAAATCTAAATTTATTCAGTTTTTATTCAGTAATTTATTACTTTTTATTTCATATATTAAGGTTTTAGTTTTGATACTCTGCTGGATACTCCCAAAATAATTCAGCAGAAATCCGCAAATTTTTACCAAAATTCTCCGCAGAAATTGCAAAAAACATCTGCAGATTCCGCACAGTTTAGCTCCAGCCCTGCTCCAACACACTTACCTGTAGGTTTCAAACAAGCCTGAAGGACTCAATTAGTTTGATCAGGTGTGTTTAATTAGGGTTGGAACTAAACTGTGCAGAGCTGCGGCCCTCCAGGAACTGAGTTTGACACCTGTGCAATAGGTGATTCCCTTTTATTTAAGGATGATGCCGATTATTCTGTGATCTTAAGTAAAGGAAAGTGTTTCAGCACAGAAGAGCGAGTAATGCAATACAGCCTGTATATCAGTGCACTCAGCAGATATTCACTAATTAAGCTCTTAAGTTTTACCACGTCATATAAACACTTGTTTGAGGACACAGAACACATTTTGTATTTGCAGTTTTCCCCGATGTGTTTGTCAAGCGGCGCTGCAGGACTGGAGGACAGAAGAGAAGGTCGCCTAGTTTCTGCTTTTACTCACCCAAACTGCTCTGTTTACAGGATTTGATTAATATCATCGTCTCCAAATACTTTATACATAATATTCAGAACTCCTCTGGTGTTTATTTAGTAAATATCTCAAAGAGTTTCTCAGACAGGCCTTTGTAAAATTAAAGTTTTAATTTAAATAAAAAGGACATAAATACGGTTTGATTGGTGTATTGTATATTCCTACACTGCTCTCGCTTTTGTTTGTTTTATATTGGTTTATTTATTTATTGTGATTTCATTATGTAAGACATTTGTAATTCTTTAAATGATGTTAATATACAGTAGCTCAGGATATTCTATCCACATATGACACTATTGTGTTGAGTCTACAAAAGTGGACACGTCATCAGTAAAGCTTCATGTCTTTCTGTTGTGTTCATATTTTATATTAACTCCGAAAGAAAGAAAAGAAAAGAAAAGAAAAGAAAGGAGCTGCTTGTGGCATCAGCAGAGCTGTGAAGCTGCGCTCTTTTGCCCGGTCTCTCACACACATACAGGCATCTAAACGCGCACGTATCACACACACACACACTCCTCTTAAACCTTTACTGTGTGCTGTGTGTTTAATATGGTGTAAAGATTATTCTGCGTTATTGAAACATCGAGGAGGACGCAGCAAACAAACGTCACTTATAAATGAAACTGTATTATTTTATTACGTTTAAAAGGGAAACATGAGGGCGATCATCAGCAGAAGAGCCCAGCCTGTAAGGTGTTCATGGAAAAGCCTGAAACTGAGCAGCTGTCTGTTTTCTTTCTCTTGTTTATTTGTGTGTTTGCTGCATGTACTCGTGTGTGTGATTGGAAAACTAGTTTAATGGCGGCACGCCATCTTTACCAGACTCGGGCAAACTCCGCCTCTCGTTTAACTTCGCTCTGAAGCCCCAGCTGGCCCTCTGGCCCAAGGTATTCAGCGGGCCGGTAAAGGCTGGCTGCTGGCCCTGAGAAAGCCCCGCTTTATCCCGATCAGGCCCCAGACGTGACAGTGGGAACACGACTGGCCTTGGCTCCCCCTGGCTCGCTTACTTTAGGTGTGATAGTGGAAACGCGGCCACTGCCACTCTCACTCACTCTTACACATGCACACTCATAGACACTCTCTCTCAGACTCGCACACATGCACACTCACAGACACTCCCACTCTCTCACACAGATACGTACAGACAGAGAGCGAGCGAGCGTTGTGTGTGTGGTCATCTCTGCAGGTCAGGGGTCGTCGGCGAGGCCTCTGGTGGTCCATTGTGAGCACATTCTCCAGAATATCCACAGCAGATCTCCCTGGTTTCTGCTCCACACACACACAAAAGCTGCATTAGTGCATTGTGAGCTTGACTGGTGTTTCCACAGCACTGCTGAGAGCCGCTTCACACACACACACACACACACACACACATTGACGTGTCTTTGGGGCACTGCAGGAGTTCTGATGTGTTCTGCATTTTCATTTGCTCAGGTGCTTTGTCTGGTTGCTAGGGTGTTGCTAGTGTGTCTTGTTAGGTTGCTGTTGTATTGCTAAGGTATTCTTTCTGGTTGCTAGGTTGTTACTATGGCGTGCTCTGTCTGGCTGCTAGGCTGTTGCTTGTGTATTTTATCTGAGTGCTACGGTTTTGCTAAGGTGTTCAGTCTGGTTGCTAGGGTGTTGCTGTTGTGTTCTGTCATGTTGATAAGGTGTTCAGTCTGGTTGCTAGGGTGTTGCTGGTGTTCTGTCATGCTGATAAGGTGTTCAGTTTGGTTGCTAGGGTGTTGCTGGTGTGTTCTGTCATGTTGATAAGGTGTTCTGTCTGGTTGCTAGGGTGTTGCTGGTGTTCTGTCATGTTGATAAGGTGTTCTGTCTGGTTGCTAGGGTGTTGCTGGTGTGTTCTGTCATGTTGATAAGGTGTTCTGTCTGGTTGCTAGGGTGTTGCTGGTGTTCTGTCATGTTGATAAGGTGTTCAGTCTGGTTGCTAGGGTGTTGCTGGTGTTCTGTCATGTTGATAAGGTGTTCTGTCTGGTTGCTAGGGTGTTGCTGGTGTTCTGTCATGTTGATAAGGTGTTCTGTCTGGTTGCTAGGGTGTTGCTGGTGTGTTCTGTCATGTTGATAAGGTGTTCTATCTGGTTGCTAGGGTGTTGCTGGTGTGTTCTGTCATGTTGATAAGGTGTACAGTCTGGTTGCTAGGGTGTTGCTGGTGTTCTGTCATGTTGATAAGGTGTTCAGTCTGGTTGCTAGGGTGTTGCTGGTGTTCTGTCATGTTAATAAGGTGTTCAGTCTGGTTGCTAGGGTGTTGCTGGTGTTCTGTCATGTTGATAAGGTGTTCTGTCTGGTTGCTAGGGTGTTGCTGGTGTTCTGTCATGTTGATAAGGTGTTCAGTCTGGTTGCTAGGGTGTTGCTGGTGTTCTGTCATGCTGATAAGGTGTTCAGTTTGGTTGCTAGGGTGTTGCTGGTGTGTTCTGTCATGTTGATAAGGTGTTCTGTCTGGTTGCTAGGGTGTTGCTGGTGTTCTGTCATGTTGATAAGGTGTTCTGTCTGGTTGCTAGGTTGTTTCTGGTGTGTTCTGTCATGTTGATAAGGTGTTCTGTCTGGTTGCTAGGGTGTTGCTGGTGTGTTCTGTTATGTTGATAAGGTGTACAGTCTGGTTGCTAGGGTGTTGCTGGTGTTCTGTCATGTTGATAAGGTGTTCAGTCTGGTTGCTAGGGTGTTGCTGGTGTTCTGTCATGTTGATAAGGTGTTCTGTCTGGTTGCTAGGGTGTTGCTGGTGTGTTCTGTCATGTTGATAAGGTGTTCTATCTGGTTGCTAGGGTGTTGCTGGTGTGTTCTGTCATGTTGATAAGGTGTACAGTCTGGTTGCTGGTGTTCTGTCATGTTGATAAGGTGTTCAGTCTGGTTGCTAGGGTGTTGCTGGTGTTCTGTCATGTTAATAAGGTGTTCAGTCTGGTTGCTAGGGTGTTGCTGGTGTTCTGTCATGTTGATAAGGTGTTCAGTCTGGTTGCTAGGGTGTTGCTGGTGTTCTGTCATGTTGATAAGGTGTTCAGTCTGGTTGCTAGGTTGTTGCTGTTGTGTTCTGTCATGTTGATAAGGTGTTCTGTTTGGTTGCTAGGGTGTTGCTGGTGTTCTGTTATGTTGCTAATATGTTCTGTCTGATTTCTAAGGTGAATACAAACACAAGAATAAAGAGGAATTTACCTGGTTACCGGTTTGTTTTTAAGGTGTGATTACACATGCCTATAGATTGAGCAGGAGGTGTGTGTGTGTATGTGTGTGTGTGTGTGTGTGTGTGTGTTGTCGTCGTCATCTCTGTTTCAGTTACAGACCCCAGCTGATGCTCATTGAGGACCGCAGCTCTGTGTTTAATGTGTGTGTGTGTGTGTGTGTGTGTGTGTGTGTGTGTGTGTGTGTGTGGCCCCCAGGGGCCGGTGCGGCGGGTCAGAAGCAGAGCTTTAGGAAACGAGCGTGTAAACACAGCTTTACCTTCTGACCCGCCGCTCATGACTCCAGTCTGAGGACAAAACCCTGCGCTCATCGCATTAGACATGCCTATTACTGAGATAAAGCAGCCCGCGCTCGCCACACACACACACACACACACACACACACACACACACACACACACACATACAGAGGGAGAGAGAGAGCATCATCTCACACTGACATTACTACAGTGTTCTCTCTGTCTAACACCTTTTTACCACAGTAGAATTCATACTTACTACGCTAATATTACAACAAAGTTCAAGTCATAATGCTTTCTAGATTACTAATTAAAAAAGTAATACTGATGAGGATAATAATAGAGTAAAATAATAGAACAGATATTGATGTATTCTTCACGTTGAATAGTTGAGTTATTTCTCAACTGTTTATGAATGCAGTGTTTATATGATTGAATATGCAGTTGCTTTATCAGGGCTCGAAATTAACCTTTTTGCTTGGTAGCACCGGCGCTCCTAACTTTAAAATGTAGGCGCATCAGCCAAAATGTGGTCGCACCCATCAATCATAAGCACCGTTACTACAAGTTTTATACAAACAGATTTATTGCATTTAAAATCAACAGTAATCAAACTAACAAGTAAAAAAAAAAAAAAAAAAGAATATATATATATATATATATATATATATATATATATATATATATGCAATCGTGAGGAAAATATGTCTCAATGAAATCCCGTTATCTCAAAAAAACAGATTTTTCTAACATAACTGAGTGTCTAAAGCATACACAGAGCTCTCACCGGCCCTGCACACACTGCTGGACATGAATGAATCTGTTAACGGTATAACTGTGCTGTTCTCACGGGTGCTGTCTGATATTGCACTGATGCTATACTGTACCTTATGATATGCATTCGTCATGTTAATAGCAATACCGGTCTTTTCATGAGTAGCGATGTTAGTTTACTCAGTGTAAGCCCGTTTGTGATGGTGTACGTGGTGTTAAATTTGACATATAGCTGCCACTTGCACGTCGGACAGCATCTGGCGATTATATGAAGGATTAAACAGAAGCTCTCGTGCTCGACAGTTACCTGAAAACTCCATCCCACAGACTTTACATAGCGGACCTGAAGCCAGCGGAAGTCTTTTATCCACTCTTGGAAAAGTGTAGATGGTGGATTAACATTCAGCACATGGTCACTAGTAAGATGTGTCATTATCTGTAACTTTAGATGGTTTCTAAAACTAAATCTGTCAGTGTTATCTTCATTCTCATCTTCAGCGCTTTACATTTTCACGGCAGTAGCTCTCTCTGTCATCACAAGCCAGAAGACATTGACTGAGTGATTGACAGCTTGTATTAACCAATCCATTCGCGTTCAGTTCTAGAGCAGTGGGCCAATAAGAAGAGAGTGAAGGCGGGGCAAGCATTACGGATTTGGCTTTGTTTACTGCAGCAAGTTGACATGACAACTGTTTAACCATTCCTGAGCGCTGCGTTTCACGTTTCAAGTGCAGAGATGCATTCTGCATGAATGTCTCTCGAATCCGCGCACGTGCTGAACATTTTGCAGTAAAAACTGGTCGCACACAACAATTAAATGCACTCGCACACATGCTCCCAAATATATTTTGAGGTCGCATAGATAAGATTTCGGGTGCATATGCCACCAAATTGGTTGCAATTTCGAGCCCTGTTTATGAATTATGAGCGTATAAACAGTATAATGTAATGTATTATTAGTAACAGCTATGCAGTTAATGAAGAGAGCACCTGAACAATGCATCTGGATTCACACTTCATCGTTGTATTTAAGTAAAATGTGACTTTCTCTTCTCTAAAGAGTTTGTTTTTATAAAACACAATTACATGTTCATATAAGAGACCCTGTTCATGCTGTTATTAATTCTAGATTAATATTTGACCTCCAGTTAACATTATATGATATTAACAGTTCTGAGGAATATCCTCACTGTGGTAAACAGCTCTGTTTAATCTCTGCAGATGTGTGATAGTGAAGGCCTTGTTTACACTGATGTGTTTTAGTTTTAAAACAGCGCCGCGTCCACACGTTTCTGAACAGATCTCAATCCACACCTCACTGCTGGACACACACATCATGCGCTGCGGTGTGTGTGCACGTCTGAGCTCCGGCAGTCAGCGGGTGCTTTGAGCACAGAACCCCAGGTGAGAGCAGTGCAGTCTGAACTTAAGGAGAGGATGCAGGAGTAAACTGTGTGTGGGCTACTTAATCTTGAGGAAAAGCCCCAATCAGAGAGGAGAATTTCTGAAGCCCCGCCTCCGCTTTCAGATGACACACAGCAGCGGCGGTTAACACCAGCGCGGCCTCTTCAGCGTCTCCAGAACACTCCTTTATCAGCGCTGGAAACTCTGGGGGGGTGTGAGCAGAAGGAGGAACCACAGCATATTAGTGTGAACGGGGCCTGTGTGTGTGTGATCAGGATCCGGCTGTGAGTGTGTGTGAAGCGTCAGAGATGTAAAAGTGTGTGTTTTATGAGGCTGCTCTTTTACGGGGCCATAAATACATTGTTATTAGGTGCTGGAGTGAGCTGAGATTTATCCTGACGATTAGCTGG
>NC_141033.1:54930000-54952500 GCF_052040795.2 Danio rerio | reverse complement strand
TTACACTGTTATCTCAATTCCAATTAGGTTAAATAACCTGTGAATGTACACATCTGGGGTGTCACGGTGCCTCACTTAGCACTGTGTCAAGAAGGTCACTGGGTCAGTTGGTGTTTCTGTGTGGAGTTTGCATGTTCTCCCCGTGTTGGTGTGGGTTTCCTCCGGGTGCTCCGGTTTCCTCCACAGTCCAAACAAATGCGCTATAGGGGAACTGATCAACTAAACTGGCCGTAGTGTATGAGTGTGTGTGTGTGTGTGAGAATGAGTGTGCATGGGTGTTTCCCAGTACTGGGTTGCAGCTGAAGTAAAACAAATACTGGAATAGTTGGCGGTTCATTCCGCTGTGGCGACCCCTGATTAATAAAGGGACTAAGTTGAAAATAAAATGAATGAATGAATGAACACATCTGCAGACCACGAGATGAAGAATATCCATATTCCAGAAACAAACTCCAGCTACAGGACACACCTCCTCATACAGCAGCGTCTTACATAGTCAATGCAGATGTTTCTCTGTGTGTGTGTGTGTGTGCAGTTTTAAAGGCGTCATTCGCACACAATGAGTGTGAGTGTGTGAGAAAAGCCTCCACACATAACAATGCTGATGAAGGGGCGCTCCGCAAACACAGCTGGCCCCGGGCCCTCAGGAGCCGTAAACAGTGCATTGTTCTCAATCAGGTCCTGTAGGCCGCAGGAAGGAGCCGCTCGTTGTGCTGCTGAATTACTGTAATGATGCACTTCATCCTGAAACTGATCTCAGACCTGCGCTCTCACTGTGTGTGTGTGTGTGTGTGTGTGTGTGTGTGTGTCTATCAATTTTATGTGTCCCTATGCATATTTCTGTGTGTGTATGTGTGTGTGTGTGTGAGTTTAATTATGTGTTTGTATGTATTTTTTTGGCATGTGTGTATTTCTCTGAGTTTGTGTGTTTGTGTATTTGTGGATGCCTGCACATTTAATAATGTGTGTGTGTGTGCGTGTGCTCTGTGTGTGTGTGTTTGTGTGAGATTGTGTATATTTCTGTGTGTCTTTGTGAGTATTTGTGTGTGTGCACACACACACACACACAGAGGTGTAATCAGTGTTCTAGTAAAGCTGGTTTATGTGTGTTGTGTTTTACCTGTTCCTGAAGGCTGTCTGATGTCATCAGTGGCCAGAGCTCGTTAAAATAGATCCGTCCCACTTACAGACGCCTGATTTACTGCAGTGTGTGTGTGTGTGTGTGTGTGAGCTCAGTAAACTGTAGCAATGATCCGTCCAGTGCACATAAACAAGCTTGCCTTGAGAAAATGTGTGTGTGTGTGTGTGTGTGTGTGTGTGTGTGTGTGTGTGTGTGTGTGTGTGTGTTGGTCTGGCAGTGAGGAACTAGTTCAACCCTTTAATGACAATTAACGTCAGCCACACAATTAGTGTTCAGTCTGATCTCAGCTCAGATTGCGCCGCTCTATTGATTTTTGTGCTGCAGTTTAACTAGAGATTGATTTACACTAGTGCACACACACACACACACACACAGCGATTCACAGCCGTTTATTTAAATGAGTGTCTGTTTTGAGTGTGTGTTAGTGATGGCACGTTGCTTGTGTGCAGAATGAAATATAATATTGTGCGCTGACACACAGATTCACACTGGTGTTAGTGTAGTGTTATTGTGTGTATTCATCATTTTCAGTAGGGTTTTTGTTTAATTTTTTCTGTTTTGCTGGTAAAGTTTTTAAATATTTGTTAGATTCTTTTGACAATTGCCGTTTAAAAAAAAAAAAATTTATTAAGATGAATGCATATACACACTCACCGGCCACTTTATTAGGTACACTTGAACGCAAATGTCTAATCAGCCAATCACATGGCAGCAGCTCAATGCATTTATGGATGTAGACACGGGCTGTTTCTCAGTTCCAAGAACGCAGAGAATGGTCTTGTGTTCTTGTGGAGACCGGTCTTGCCGGGTGTCCTCAGAAGAACACACTCTGGAGAACGCGTTCAGTGAGGAATGAGATGCAGTGTTCTTCCGTATGGTCACATGACCTTCATGTGTTTTTAATGGAACTTATTTAAACATTACAGCATTCATACAGCGAGTTATTGTGTTCCCCCTTTTCAAAATATTCACTTCAAGAGTTCACACTTAGCTGATGATCAATAAAGTGTAATTGGCATGCTGTCCCTGGAGCCCAGGGCTCCCTCCTGTTAAAAGGGCGAGAGGGGAGATCGAGCTCAGGTAGGTCTCGAGAACTCCCCTGCTTGTGAGAAGTGTACACTAAGGTTGTCTCGGGTGATAATTTGGTTTAGTCGATTGGCTATGGTGTATGTTTTTGGATGGTGAGAGGAACCCGGGGGAAACCCACGTGAACATGGAAACTCCGCATGGACACACCAACCGGCCCGATAGGAAGTTGGACCAGCGGCGTTCTTGCTGTGAGGCAGCAGTGCTAGCCACTGGGCTACTGTGTCGCCCTAAAGGAAAAAAGGGTGGGATGTAGGGGTGGAAGGGGGGAAACTTCAAGACGAAGATAACTGGAGTGAAAAACTCTGGTTATTAATGATGCATCCGTAATCATCTAATAGGGAAGATTATGGAGCTAATGTGGTGCCAGCCGTGTTGATCATAAGCACGTTATTCCTCTCGAAATTAGTTTATAAATAAACCACACTAAAACACTATAAATATACACTGCACAATATAAATAACACAGATTCAATACCAACTTCAGCAAATAAACACCCTTAATGTGTTCGTTCCTTTAAGATGTCCATGGTGATGTTTACTTCCACCATTTCATTTAGGGAATCTCCTGAGATAAATAGGTGATATCTCTGAACTTTAATAATAACTCTAAATAAAACGCTGTGCTTCCACCTCCAGTCACAATGACTTCTGGGAGTCCGGTGCTCAAGTCTGCATCGATGCGTCCTCGATATCAAGAACACATCCGGGATCTTTTACGCATCCTCTGTTCTTGCGGTCTGGAGTATTGGAACTGAACTTTGGCAGCTGATGATGACGTAACACGAGGATGCAAGACCGCTGAAGAGAAACAGCCACGGTCAAAACAACCTGCTGCAGCTGAAATCGAGCATCCGAATGGGGAAAGAAGGGGATTTAAGTCAGTGGTTCCCAACCTGAGACCTGTTTATACTATATCTAGATATGCTTATGTATATATACAAGTAACAGTGTAATGTACAATATAAAAGCCAAACATCAGCAGGCCATTCATAACTGGAAAACACAAGCCTTTGGCCTTTAACCTGGCCCTATATGAAGTTCAATATCCAAAACACTGGTGTATAAGGGAAAATAATATAGGCTATCACCGTTTACTACTTGCATGTGATTTGTTTGCTCCATCCATCAGTGTGAGGATTGCTGCTGTCCGTGAATAAGGTCAAGGTGTGGAGAGATCTTTAACAGGGCAAGATGCATATAAAGGTTTCTTGTCAGTAGCTGTGACGTCCCTCATCTCACTTTGGGTGTCTGTATTAGGGATGAGTCGTCTGTAAATGTCTGATTAATTTGGACGGCTTCATGCATTGGTTAGCTAGAACTTTGCTGCAGATAATGCACTGTGGCTGAATCAGGGACTCTTCGCTTTGAGAAAACAGAATAAAACTTTAGTTCAGGTGACTGTCTTGGTACTTCCTGCATTTCAGGTTTCCAGTATTGCTTGTGCTGTGACCCGAAATGTTTGGTGCTTCCTTACCTGGGTCCAGTATGCTTGAGTGATTAGTATTAGCTGCTGAAGGAGAGTCGGTGAGACTCCAATTACGAATTCGTCCATTTTTTGGTCAGCCAGGGGACAAAGTGAACTGAGGCGACATGATCATTCTCCGAATTGTCCACATTTTTAAAAATATTACACGACCCACTACAGAGCTCACTGAGACCCCTTTATGGGCCGGGACCCCCCTGTTGGGAAATACTGATTTAAGAGACTTTGAATGTGGCATGGTTGTTGCTGCCAGACGGGCTGCTCTGAGTATTTCAGAAACTGCTGATCTACTGGGATTTTCACGCACAACCATCTCTAGGGTTTACAGAGAATGCTCCGACAAAGAGGAAATCTCCAGTGAGCGGCAGTTCTGTGGGCGCAAATGCCTTGTTGATGAGGTCAGAGGTCAGAGGAGAATGGCCAGACTGGTTCCAGCTGATAGAAAGCCTACCTGAGTATTGCTGCTGACCATGTCCATCCCTTTATGAGCACAGTGTCTCCATCTTCTGACAGGATAACGCAGCATGTCATAAAGCTCAATCATCTCAGACTGGTTTCTTGAACATGACGATGAGATCACTGTACTCAAATGGCCTCCACAGTCACCAGAGCTCAATCCAATAGAGCAGCTTTGGGATGTGGTGGAACGGGAGATTGGCATCATGGATGTGCAGCCGACAAATCTGCAGCAACTGTGTGATGCTATCATGACAATATGGAGCAAAATCTCTGAGGAATATTATATATATATATGTGTGTGTGTGTGTGTGTGTGTGTGTGTGTGTGTGTGTGTGTGTGTGTGTGTGTGTGTGTGCTGCAGTGTGCGGTGGGCTCCGGGTGACCTCGCTGTGGCTGAGTGACAGTGCAGAGGTGCATGCTGGGACGGTGTGGACCCCAGGGCTCTGGCGGTAGTGAATCAGCGGTGCAGTGACAGCGCAGCCTCACACTCACTGTATTTAAAATCCCTCCTCATTAAACTTAATCGAATGTAAATTTAATTAGTGTGAAGATGGCGGCGCTTCCAGGCTCAGGATTGATGGAGGCCGGCGGGAGGGTTAATTACTGACGTGATCTACTGCTGCGCTGACAGAAGGAGAGCGACACACGGACACACAACACACACACACACACACACACACACACTGTCTGATCAAGCACACACACACTCACACATACACACACCTATACACACATTCTTACACACTCATACTATCACACACAATCACAAACACGCTTACATGCGCACACACACACACTATCACACATCCACACTGACACACACACACACACTCGCATATACACTCACACATACACTTACTATCACTAATACACACTTAATCATGCACTCATACACACACACACACAAACACAGACACACATGCACATTTATACACACACATGTAATACACACTTGCACACATAATACACACAAACACTCTCTCTCACACACACACACACACACTTGTAATACTTTCTGCACATGTAATACATGCGCACGGATACACACACACACCATCACACATACACCTTCACACACACATACTTGCGCACTATCACATACACTTACATGCACACATGTACATACTTTCTCTCTCTCTAACACACACGCACACACATACACATTTACACTCTCACATACACACACACACTTGCACACGTAATATACAGACACACAAATACAAACACATACGCGCACACACACACACAAACACACACAGTCTCTGCAGCTCGGTGTCTGCCTGTTGGTGGGTGGAGCTACATGAAATTGAGGGCGGAGCTTTACTGTCATTGACTGATTTAATCAGAGCATTAATGAGCAGAGCATCATAAAACTAGTGTGTGTGTGTGTGTGTGTGTGTAATAAAAACAGAAAGTGTATGGTAAGTCCCCACATTTCATAGAAACCTAAAATAAGTGTGTGTTTCTATGCGTCTGCATAAACATAGTGTGTGCAATAGTGTGTGTGTGTGTTTGTGTGAGTTGTGTTGTCTTTGTGTCTTTGCAAGTGTCACACACTCGCAAGTGTAAATGTGTTGCGCAATTTGCAAATGAGTTTTTTTCATGCTTGTGCAAGTGTGTGTGTATGTGTGAGAGTGTGTGCTTGTGTGTGTATGCATGTTGTGTTTTAAGGTTGTGCATGTTTAGTTGTGTGTGTGAGCGTGTGCATGAATGAGATTTTTTTTGTGTGTATGTTGTGTTTGAGTTTGTGTATATGCACAAAAAATTGTGCGCGTTGATCTGCGCGTGTGTGTGTGTGTGTGTGTGTGTGTGTGATCTGGCTGGTGTGTTTGTCCATATGCGCTTGTGTACATGCACACATGGCAGAATCTGTGGTGGATAGAGACCTCATGCACACGTGCGTGCGTGTGTGTGTGTGTGTGTGTGTGTGTTAATTCATTCTTACACAATAAAGCTCCGTTTCATACAGTGTTTGTGCATTTGGGCCGTCATAAATCAAAGGCGGCAGTGGCATTAAGTACACACTACATTAGTCAGGCTAATTAATTTTGGGACACATCCATCCATTAATCAGTGCTCCTTCGTTTCATGGGACAGATAGAGAGACTCTGGCAAACCAACCATGAAGATACACACACTCACAAGTGTATATTCACACACCGCAAACACATCTGCGTGTTTACACACACACACACACACACACACACACACACACCTGATCTGCAGCCAACAAACAAACACACTATAAACTCACATCGCCTGCTGGAGATCTGTAGCGGAAGATAGATAGATAGATAGATAGATAGATAGATAGATAGATAGATAGATAGATAGATAGATAGATAGATAGATAGATAGATAGATAGATAGATAGATAGATAGATAGATAGATAGATAGATAGATAGAGAGACAAGTTGATGGATAGATAAATTAAAAGAGGGATAGACAGATGATGAGTGGAAAGACTCGTGGATGGATGCATGGTTTTAGAGATGGATAGACGATCAGACGGACAAATAGATCCAATGGATTGAGAGATTGAGAGATAGACAGTCAGGTAGGTGGATGTGTGATATAAAGATGGATGGAAGAATGGAGAGACAAAAAGATGGATAAATAGATAAACGCAGTGATAGATGGATGGATGGAAATACTGATGGATAGATGAATGGATTGAGAGATGGATGGAAAAACACACGGATGGATGGATTGAAAGATAAACGGATGGATAGATAGGGAGATGGATAGAGAGAAAAAAGGAAAGATAGACAGATAGATGGAAAGACTGATGATGGATGAACGGATGGAAAATGGATGGATGATACATGGATAGACAGATGGGTGGAATGACTGATGGATTAATGAATGGATTGGTGGATGGATGGATGGATGGATGGGTTGATTGAGGGATAGATGGATAGGCAGACAGTTGGATGGATGGAGAGATAGATGGATGGATGGATCAATAAATGGATTGAGAGATAAATAGTTGGATGGAGAGATGGATGAACAGATGAATGGATGGAAGAATGGGTGCAGGGATGGATGGATCAATGAGAGAGAGAGTGTGTGCGTGTGTGTGTGTGTGTAGTGTTCTCAGAATGTGAGTGTGTGCAGTGTTGTGCTGTAGTTCATCAGGAAGTGTGTGTGTAGTGTTCTCAGTGCGTGTGCTTGTGTAGTGTTCTCAGAGAGTGTGTTGTGCTGTAGTTCATCAGTGAGTGTGTGTGTGTAGTGTTCTCGGAGGGTGTGTGCGTAGTGTTCTTAGTGTGTGTGTGTGTGTGTGTGGTAATGATGTGTTGATCTGTCCTCCTCATAGTTCAGTGTTTTTCTGCAGATAAACGCTCATGATCTGCTCAGAGGCACAAACGCCTCTTCTGTCCGTCTGCTGCTCCCGCCTGCTTTAAAGAGCTAACAAAGAGCGCGCACACACACACACACACACAGATCGTCATCCTTTAATCAGAGGCTAATTAAAGCAGAGAGAGCCTCATTAACAACAGGCCGTTTGAGCTCCGGCAGGCTGATGTTGGCACAGCTGGAGCTGCAGAGACGGGCGCGAGGGCAACGCCTGGCACAGACATCACAGAGAACACACACACACACACACACACACACACACACACATACATTTATGTGTTTATTTGGATTCACAGAAATAAGCAAAGCATTCAGTTTTTAGACACTCTGTGAAGTGAGTTAACAACATGACAGGTGACACACACACACACACACTCATATGTACATACACTTTAGCTGTAGCAACACACACACACTTGAGCTGGAACGGCACACACATTCTCATGCACACACTCATACACACATATACTTCAGCTGGAGCAACACACACTGTAGTGTCATTTGGAGTGTCTGCTCTGTAGTAAGTGTGTGTATGTGTTCTGTAGTGTGTGTGTAGTGAGTGTGAGTGTGTGGTCGTCCTCCTCCTGCGGGTCTTTTGTTGCCGTGTGTGATGTTATCATAGCAACAACATGTTCCTCAGCTCCGCCTCTTAAAGGGCCGGCGCTCGGGTCACACTGAGGGACGGCCGTGAAAAATCACTCAAAACTGGATGACAAAGCCCACCCAGAACAGCAGAGCGGCAGACCCCTGCTAATGTCACCACACACACACACTCACACACACATGCACACACTTAGCTAAAATTAAACACCTTCCCCCTGTGGAGACGTATTTATCTCATAACTGTAAAGCAAATTAATAAATACACATAAATATACTAACAGAATATGTATAATTATGTGTATATATAAAGTGTCATGTTTAAAAGAAGTGTCTACACATGAATATATCATCTATAATGTAGAACATATGTGTGTGTGTATACTCTACCTGACAGACGTCTTGTGGTGGATCTTAGGCCGCGTTTACACTAGTGCGTTTTAGTTTTAAACCGGTGTTTTAGATCAAAAATGATCCGCGTCCACACTAGCGTTTTACCCAGCGTCTCTGAACATATCTCCGTCCACACTACGCCACCAAAAACATATATCACGTGACCATTGGCGCACTCTGGGCATGCGCGTTCTAGTATAAACAGGAAGCATGTGTCTCGCTCGGCATTTGGTTATTGTTAGTCAACAAACGCCGGTTGAACATTAAGTGCAAAGGCAAAGAAAGCAAAAGAGGTATTTTTGTGACAGACGACGAGGTCGAGTTGTTAATAAACGTAACAAATGAATAACTGCACAATGGCGCCTAAAACAGACAATAGTGCAAACAACGCTCCCATTTCTGTGCCCGTGTTGTTGTTCACAGTGAAGGCGGGTCTGCGGTCTTCCAGTAGCGTTAAGCCATGTGTTATAGTCATGTGATAGAGGCTTGACGAATAAGGGAAGGATACAGTGACGAAGGCAATGACACAAAAGCCCCAATCAGGTATCGAATCTCAGCAGCCCTGCCTCCGTTTTCAGATGTCTCTGTTTTTCCTCATCCACACTAAAGGCTGATTTATACTTCTGCGTCAAACGCCGGCGTATGCTACGGCGCTGACGCATAGCCCTTCGCCGTCGCCGTCACTGACGTGCACCTCTCAAAAAATGTAACTGCACGTCGCAACGACGCGTAGTGCAAGCTCTGTGATTGGTCGGATTGGTATCGCTGACGAGTCTCGGCGGGGCCGAGAGCTGCGCGAATGGCGCGAGCGATTGTTTACAAGTGTGGAGTCCTGTGAAGGAGCTCTGGATGGAAAGTTTTGTTCTGTGTTTACCTCATGGTTAAAGTTGTTGCACGTCCGCCGGTTCCTGCCTCAAAATGAGCGAGTTTGAGTCATTTGTACATCCAGGAAGTGTTCAGAATAGCAAAACAGAAGCGAAGAAACTCGACACAGAGGAACATTTACACCTCACTGCCAACTAGTGCTTCAGAAGTGTTAATGCAGACCAACAGAGACAGCAGCAGAAGTATAAATGCACAGCTACTCGCGTTGCATGCGCCGTGGGTTACGCCGGTCACCTGACGCAGAAGTATAAACCAGGCTTAATACGGAGCATCAGGGTCGTCTGCTTCAAGTGATGGGTGTGAACCACGGCGCAAGTCTTGCGCATAGCCGTGCATTTATACATCTGCTGCTGTTTCTGTTGCCTTGCAATACACTTCCGAAACAACAGCTGGCAGTAGGTGTTTCTGTTCCTCTGTGTCGAGTTTCTTCGCTGGTGTTTTGTTTTTTCTGAACGATTCCTGAATGTAGAAGTGGCTCAAATTCACTAATTTGGACGTGCAACAACTTTATCAAAAGGTAAACACAAAACAACAGTCTCCATCCGGAGCTCCTACACAAGACTCCACACTCGTAAACACTCGCTGCATCACCCTCGCGCGGCTCTCACCTCCGCCTGCACTCGTCAGATCTACCAAGCCAACCAATCACAGAGCTTGCGCTAAGCGTTGCATTTTTTGAGAGGTGCGCGTCAGGGACGCCAACGACCACGGCGAGGGGCTATCCATCGACACGTAGACTACGCTTGTGCTTGACGCAGACGTATAAATCAGCCTTTAATCTGACTAAAGTCATCACTGAACTGAACAGAAATGGAGTGAAGACATGTGGAGTCTGCAGGTATTAGTGGAGTTACTGAAGTAAACACTGCGATCACACTATTACCGTCATGTAGGACTTTCACTATATTTTACCACAAGATCCACACACACGACTGCCAGTAAAGGATCACACAACCACACACACACACACACACACACACACACACACACACTCTCACACACACACACACACACACACACACACACACACACACACACACACATTACGAAATGCAGAAGTTGAGAATAGATTAACGAACATATTTTTCCGATAAGAGTCTCGTGTAAGGCTGACAGTGGCCCACCACATGTATAAATATCCAATAAAATTTGTCTCAATTCCACTAAAAAAGCTGGGTTGTTGTGATACAACTTTGGGTCAAATATGGACAAACCCAATCATTGGCTTAAAAGGTGTCATTTACATTTAATTGACAACAAAAAATGTTTAGTTTTTCTATATTTAACCCAAGTTTGAGTTACGACATACATGTTGACACGTACAACATACACGTAACGTTGAATTAGAGCGTACACATGCATATATTTATTATTATTACATGATTATAATGATGTTACGTAAATACAAACTCTTATTTAGGATGCAATTAATCATTGCCTCACATTTAAAAGCACACATGTCTCTCTCTCTTTCTCTCTCTGTCCTTCTCTCTGGTGGTGTTTGTGGAGTCTCTGGGCTCTGTTCGCATCTCCCGGGTGAAGGAGGCGGATCATCTCTCCCAAACGCCGAGATAAATGAAAGGCATTTAGTGTGAATGAAGCTCCGTCATTGTGTTCAGCTCTATTCAAGACAGAGAAACCTCCATCCAGAGCCAGTGTTCAGCTCTTCATCTGCTCTCAGCACTCAGACACACAGCACTTTTTTCAGGAGATCTGCTCATCTCACAGCTCCTCCACGTCACATATGACTCACTCCAGTGTCTTTACACATGTACAAGACAACGGATTGGAGTTAAAGGACAGCTTGACAGATGTTAATGCATCTCTGCTGTGTCTAGAGTGTGTGTGTGTGTGTGTGTGTTTGAGTTTGAGCTGAGAACAGCACACAGATCATGTTCTCCAGCTCTCTGAAACTGACCCGTTCAGCCTTTAATTGTAATTGTGGCGATTTAGTGACTGTCGCTTTAAATGCAAATGAGATCATGCTCTTTTGAGAAGAGGGCGGAGCTACAGACGCCTGTGCATCATGATATGTGTGTGTATGTTTGTGAGGGAGTGTTTGTTTGCCTTTGAGTGTGTTTGTGTGTGTGTGTGTGTGTGTGTGTGTGTGTGTGTGTGTGTGTGTGTGTGTGTGACTGACTTTGTGTGTGTATGAGTGTGTAATTGTGGCATTTTGGTGACTGTCGCTTTAAATGCAAATGAGATTGTGCTTTTTTTCAAAAGAGGGCGGAGCTACAGACACCTGTGGATCAGCATGGCGACAGATTCAAAAACAATGACAGACGGCTGCTTCTCACTCAGGGCTGCTGTTTATGCTAATAAGGGAGAGATGGGCCCTAGTGGGCAGGGCTTTCCCCCTCTAATGACACATGCAAAGGGAGAATTGGAGGCAGACTGGAATTAACGACACACTGTTTAGTGTGTGTGTGTGTGTGTGTGTGTGTGTGTGTGTGTGTGTGTGTGTGTGTGTGTGTGTGTGTGTGTGTGTGTGTGTGTGTGTGTGTGTGTGTGTGTGTGTGTGTGTGGGTGTGTGTGTGTGTGTGTGTGGGTGTGTGTGTGTGTGTGTGTGTGGCTTTAAAGTCCTCCACAGTGTTCTCCAGCACACTGGGCTGTGCTGTGGTGAGTTGAGCAGGTGTATATAGCGAATGGTGTTGATTTTGCGGTGCAGGTCACACACACTCATTATTTGCTGCTTGTTGAACTTCATTGATTGTCTGTAATGAACTCTCTGAGACACTCGTTAAGAGGAAAGCGCTAATCTCTCCTTAATTGAGCCATCGAGTGCTCCATGAAGAGCTTACACTCATCACCGGGTTTCACATTAAGATCTTTTCTCACCAGACACTTACCGATCCCAACTCACCCTTAACCCTTCCCCTTACGTCTTGTTCTTGCATGTACATGACGGGGTGCCCATTCAGATTATCACTTCTCTTTCATTTGGAGGTGCAGGGGTCAAGGGAAGTGCCATACATGTCGCCCTTCAAACATGGATTTGTCTAGACCACACTACAGACGGCGGGGTGTGGGAGTTTACTGCGTGTGTGTATGTTGTCACCAGCTGCTCACGTCATGTGTTTAGATTTAATCGTATAAATGATAAATGTTTCCATTTGTACTTGATCATATAACTGTGTCTTCACTAAACGGATTCTGATCATCAAATCCTGCACCATATGCACATTTAACTCGGCTACGCTGACTAAAGTGCCGGATACACATTCATGCATTTTACTGGATAATATTATTTACAGAAATGTAAGCTATATTGGGGTGGCGCGGTGGCTCAGTGTGTAGTGCTGTCACCTCACAGCAAGAAGGTCGCTGGTTCACTGAGTCTCGGCTGGGTCAGTTGGTGTTTCTGTGTGGAGTTTGCATGTTCTCCCCGTGTTGGTGTGGGTTTCCTCCGGGTGCTCCGGTTTCCCCCACAGTCCAATCACATGCACTATAGGGGAACTGATCAACTACACTGGCCGTAGTGTATGAGTGTGTGTGTGTGTGTGTGTGAATGAGTGTGTATGGGTTTACCAGTATTGGGTTGCAGCTAAAAGGACATGGAAATGGAAATGGGATCGAAAATGCTGTAGTAAGATACTGTGGTAGGTGCAGAACCATGTAATTAGATGCAGTTCTTGTTGTCTGGTTGTAAAAACACACGTTGCACTCAGCGGCCACTTTATTAGGTACACCTGTCCAACTGCTCGGTAACGCAAATGTCTAATCAGCCAATCACATGGCAGCAGCTCACTGCATTTAGGCATGTAGACATGGTCAAGATGATCTGCTGCAGGTCAAAGCGAGCATCAGAATGGGGAAGAAAAGGGATTTAAGAGACTTTGACCGTGGCATGGTTGTTGCTGCCAGACGGGCTGCTCTGAGTATTTCAGAAACTGCTGATCTACTGGGATTTTCACGCACAACCATCTCTAGGGTTTACAGAGAATGCTCTGACAAAGAGGAAATATCCAGTGAGCGACAGTTCTGTGGACGCAAATGCCTTGTTGATGAGGCCAGAGGTCAGAGGAGAATGGCCAGACTGGTTCCAGCTGATAGAAAGGCAACAGTAACTCAAATAAGCACTCGTTACAACCGAGCTCTGCAGAAGAGCATCTTTGAACACACAACACGGCCAACCTTGAGGCGGATGGGCTACAGCAGCAGAAGAGCACACCGGGTGCCGCTCCTGTCAGCTAAGAACAGGAAACTGAGGCTACAATTCACACAGACTCACCAAAACTGGACAATAGAAGATTGGAGAAACGTTGCTGCTCTGATGAGTCTCCATTTCTGCTGACACATTCAGATGCTCGACTCACAATTTGGCCTCAACAACATGGATCAGCATATAGTATATAGAAATATTTATATATATATCGGTATAATTTTCCAGTAGCTTGTTGAATCTCTGCCATGAAGGATTAAGGCAGTTCTGAAGACAAAAGAAGGCCGACCGGGTACTAGTAAGGTGTACCTAATAAAGTGGCCGGTGAGTGTGTGTGTCACGTCTCAGTCAGGCAGTGAAGATTATGTATTTTGAATGAAAGCAGATCTTAAACGCTGTGAGTTTATAATGGTTTGTACAGTTTAGCTGAAGCTCTTGAGCTGGGATTACTCCAGACTGAAGTCCTCCTGCTGAGATGTCCAGTGTAAACACTCGGAGGTCTTCATCAGCTGTTCTGTGTGTTGGTTAACAGACATTAACCAGTGTGTGCACCATCTGTGCTGCTGCTGCCTGCTTTCAGTGTGTGTGTGTGTGTGTGTGTGTGTGTGTTCAGGTGGATCAATGTGAAAAACAATGAATCTTTTAACTCACTTAAACCAGTGAACACACACACCCATTACTAACACAACACACACACTCACAATGAAGCATCTGCTCACTCTGCCGTCAGTAGGCCTTTTCTTTAGCTTGTGTGTGTGTGTGTGTGTGTGTGTCTTTTTTACTGTATGAGTGTGTGTGTGTGTGCCTTTGACTTGGTGTGTGTATGATTTTGTGATTGAGTGTGTGTGTGTGTGTGTGTGTGTGTGTGTTTTGTGTCTGCTTGACCATGTTTTTGTGTGTGTGGGCGAGATTGTATAAGTGTCTGTATGTCTGTTTGTGAGGGAGTATCTGTTTGACTGAATGTGTGTGTTTTATGTGTGTGTGTGTGTGTGTGTGTGTGTGTGTGTGTGTTCGTTGTATATGTCTGTGTTCTATGTTTGAGTGTGTTTTCGATGTGTGTGTGTGTGTGTTGTGTGTGGATGGGTGAGATTGCATAAGTGTCTGTGTATGTTTGTGAGATAGTGTCTGTTTGACTCTGTGTGTGTGTGTGTGTGTGTGTGTGTTTGACTCAGTGTTTGTGTCTCTATGAGCATCTGCGTGTCTGTGTGTGCGTGTTTTAGAATCTGTGTGTTTGTAACTGTGTGTGTGTGTGTGTGTGTGTATGTTTGTTTTGTCTGTTTGACTGAGCATGTTTCTGTGTGTGTGTGTGTGTGTGTGTGTGCGCATGTGTATGCGTGTCTTTTTGACTAAGTGTGTGTTTGTGTGTGTGTGTGTGTGTTGTATATGTCTGTGTTCTATGTTTGTGTGTGTGTTTTTGATTTCTGTGTGAGTTTTCTTTCTGTGTGTGTGTGTGTGTGTGTGTGTGTGTGTGTGTGTGTGTGTGTGTGTGTGTGTGTGTGTGTGTGTGTGTATGTGTATGTGTGTTTTTAGTGAGTGTGTTCTAAAAGTGTGTGTTTTCTGCGTCTGTGTGTGTTCTGAGTGTGTGTGCATTCTATGTGTCTGTGTGTTTTCTACATTTGTGTGTGTGTGGAAATTTGTATTACTTGTGTGATTGTGTGTGTGTGTGTGTGTGTATACATATTCATATGAGCATCTGTGTGTGTGTGTGTGTGTGTGTGTGTGTGTGTGTGTGTTTGACTAAGTTTGTGTGTATGTGTTAGAATTTGTGTGTTTGTAACTGTGAGTGTGTGTATGTTTGTGTGTGTCTGTTTGATTATGTGTGTGTGTCTGTTTGACTGTGTATTGTGTATGTGTGTGGTTTCTATGTGTGTGTGTGTGATTTGTATATGTCTGCGTTCTATGTTAGTGTGTGCATTTTCGCTGAGTGTGTGAGGGTATTCTATAAGTGTGTGTTTTCTGCGTCTGTGTTTTCTGAGTGTGTATGTTTGAGGATGTGAGTTCTATGAGGGTATGTGTGTGCTATAAGTGTGTGTGTTTTCTAATTGTGTGTGTTCCATGAGTGTATGTGTGTGTGTTTACTGAGTGTGTGTTCTATGAGTGTGTGTCTGTTTGACTGTGTGTGAATGTGTGTTGTATATGTCTGCGTTCTATGTTTGTGTGTGTGAGTTTTCTTTCTGTGTGTGTGTGTGTGTGTGTGTGTGTGTGTGTGTGTGTGTGTGTGTGTGTGTGTGAGAGAGATCCCCCAGCAGCAGTGGAAGGTCATGCAGGTCAAAGTGATGAATTTTTATGGTGCTGTTCGCTGTGTTTCAGGCCTGTTCTTCTCTCCGTGCGCTGGACTGACTCTCAAAGACTTCCAGGCCGGCCAATTTGTCCTGCGGCCTCGAGAGAAAGGCCCATTTGAGTGCTTAAATAGCGGAGGGCGAGCGCACACACACACACAGTGCAGTGATTTGTGGCCGGCGCAGAACAAACGCTGCGGCAGGGATTGGAGAGCGTGACACTTTTGGCCCTGCTGCCCATTGTTTTAGAGAGATTTCCCAGATGTTGAGATGGCCAAGATAAATAGCTGGCTTTATCCTCGCTCTCTCACACCTCTTTATCTCCTTTCAGCTCTCAGACCCCCTACATAGACTACTGAGATCCTCCACCGCACGGCCTGATGAAAAGGCATGTGTGTGTGTGTGTGTGTGTATGATATGGTTTAGGGGAAGCTGAGCAATATCATAAACACTGCTTATTTCATAAAGCACAGACCATTAAAATACTTTATTTAAAGTTCAAACAACTTAAAACAAGTTATTACAGCTAAAATATGATTAACTGTGATTATTGAGTCACTTCAATTGGCTTAAAACAAGTTATTGCAGCTTAATTTTGATTAAATGTGATTATGGAGTCACTTGAATAGACTTAAAACAAGTTATTACAGCTAAAATATGATAAACTGTGATTATTGAGCTGTTTTAATATCCATAAAAACAAGTTATTACAGCTAAAATATGATAAACTGTGATTATTGAGCTGTTTTAATATCCATAAAAACAAGTTATTACAGCTAAAATATGATTAAATGTGATTATTAGGTAGCTTTAATAGGCTTAAAACAAGTTATTGCAGCTTAATTTTGATTAACTGTGATTATTGAGTCACTTTAATTGGCTTAATACAAGTTATTACAGCTAAAATATGATAAACTGTGATTATTTTACACTTTTGACCTGAAACATGTTATTACAGCTAAAATATCTGTGATTATTGAGCTTAAAACACGTTATTACATTTAAAGTATTGTGTTTGTTGCAGTGTGTTTGTTTGTGTGTGTGTGTGGGGGGGGGGGGGGTGCGCGGGTGTTTGTGCATGTGCACGCGTGTGTGTTTGTGCGTGTGTGTGTGTTGTGTGTTTGTTTGTGCATGTATGTGTGTGTGTGTGTGTTGTAGTGTGTTTGTGCGTGTGTGTGTGTGTGTTGTAGTGTGTTTGTTTGTGCATGTGTACAGTATGTGTGTGTGTGTGTGTGCATTTTTCCTGATGTTGTCCTGACGCTGTGCTCATTTTCGAGAAAGTCATCAAACTTTACAAAGATAAAGATCACGGTTGAGGGTTTTCTGCTGCTGTTGAATGGTGTCATCATCAGCCCATCAGTCAACAGCAGGGTCCAGCAGTGTATTACAGCAGCGGCAGACACCGATCCCGACAGCAGTTTAACAGCGAGTGTCAGATGAAGTTCTCTGTGCTCCTGCAATCCCATGATGCTCTCTGGCCAAGAGCACATTAATCCACATGATGATGAACGCCTCGCTCCACAGCACTAAAACTTTCCCTGATCACTCAATCCTGACACTATTGATTTCCATCCCATAATTCCAGAGCTCCGCCATTACAGCTGTGAGATGAGAATCACTGAAGAGCTGGAGAGAGAAAACCCACACACACACACACACACACACACACACGCACACACACACACACACACACACACACACACACACACACACACACACACACACACACACACACACACACAGTGAGAGCTGATTCACTCAAATGAGCTGTCAGAACACTGCATGCCAACACTATTATAGAGCAGGAGAAATAATAGTATGTTGTAAAAAATAAATATAAATAAATTATTAAAAATATAAATAAATAAATAAAATTATATATATATATATATATATATATATATATATATATATCATGCAAAAATGTTTCAATTCAATTTAATTTACAAAACAATAGACAAAAATTCACGCACATTTTGATATATTTTTATGAATACTTATTTATATAGAATTATTATTAATTGTAATAATTATTTATATATATTATTGATAATATTTGATATATATATATATATATATATATATATATATATATATATATGGTTGAAGTCAGAATTATTCGCCCCCCTTTGACTTTTTTTCTTTTTCCAATATTTCCCAAATGATGTTGAACAGATTCAGGAAATGTTCACAGTATGTCTGATAATATTTATTCTTCTGGAAAAAGTCTTATTTGTTTTATTTTGTCTAAAAGAAAAACAGTTTTTAATTTTTTAAAACCCATTTTAAGGTCAATATTATTCGCCCCATAAAGCTATATTTGTTTCGATAGTCTCCAGAACAAACCATCATTACACAATAACTTGCCTAATTTCCCTAACCTGTTTAGTTCCCCTAATTACCCTAGTGAAGCCTTTAAATGTCACTTTAAGCTGTATAGAAGTGTCTTGAAGAATATCTAGTCTAATATTATTTACTGTCATCATGACAAAGAGAAAATAAATCAGTTATTAGAGATGAGTTATTAACACTGTTATGATTAGAAATGTGTTGAAGGAATCTGCTCTCTGTTACACAGACATTGGGGGAAAAAATAATCAGGGGGGCTAATAATTCTGACTTCAACTTTTTATATATATATATATTTATACAACAGTTCTGTCTGGTTCTTGAATCTGATTGGCTGATAGTCGTGATATATTTAAGTAATATCAGCACCGGTACAGCCTCTTTACCCTTTGTGTATTACTCCGCCCACATAAAGCCAGCAGAAAGCAGACACTACAGGTCTACAGTGTAAAAGATGCTTGCTCAGCTGTTTAACTGTCAGCTTATGATTTGAATCCAACGCGGAAGAAAGTAGTTCCTCATACAAAAGGGTTTTTGAGACTCTCCATGTTTGATTTTGTTTTTATATACACAGTTATGCCGTCAAACCGTTGTATAAACGCAATATCACACGAGTAGCAGTGCGATATGGCTGTATGTCGGCACTGGTGGGGGCACTAAGGCACTTGGCCAGTGGCCTCGTGCCAATGCACGCCTCCCACCAGTGCAGATATACAGCCATATTGCACTGCTACTCGTGTGATATTGCTCATATATATATATATATATATATATATATATATATATATATATATATATATATATGATCTCTATGAATGCTTCCCACACAGACTTTTAGATACACCTCTTTATGTGCATTTGGAAAGCTTTTGAGGGCGTACTCACACCATGAACAGTTGCGTTGAACTGTGTGTGAGAGTGTGTTGTGTATATAATTGTGCATGTTTGTTTTTGTGTGCAGTGTGTGTGTGAGCATCAGGTGAGTGTGATTACTCTTGAGGTCAGTGTGTGTGTGTGTGTGTGTTGCAGCTGGTCTGTAATGAAGATCACGCCGCTGTAATGAATGATGTGTGTTAATGAGCGGCAGCAGCAGAAATGACTGATCACTGAACACACACTCACACATACTCACACACACACTGATTGATGACAGTATTGACGAGTAACAGCAGTGTTGATTGGTGCTGGTCTGCAGACGTGTCATTATTACAGACAGTCTGAACAGCAGAATCAATCAGTACATCACTTTACCTCAGTAACACCACGCTGTGCTCAAGAGCTCACACATCTGACTGTGTCCAGAATTTCCACATGTTGGTAGTTTTCATGTGTCTACATGGTTTTTAGTACATTAAACTAATTAAACACGTTTGTGGATCGATGTTTAGAAATGTGAATATTTAAATGCTTAATCGTTTTACAGACATAACATAAGCCGCAAGGGCACCGCAGCATATAGAACACGTCAGCAGGCTTGCATGAATGAAATAGGGCCTCCATTTGTTTACCATTTGATGTTTTATATATGAAGTTACATTGTAAACAATTCCCACATTTGAAATGAGCATGTGGTTTAGTGTTTAAAAATGCGGAGCGGGTTTTAGATCAGCTCTTAGCAACATATTTTGGATATTAGATGTTCTTTAGGGGCTCCTCTACTGGTTTGGCCAAGGGACCCACATTTTTACATGGTCCTCAAGCCGCGACTCAAATTTTTAGGAACTACAATACAATTTTTGGAGTTAAAATTAATTTGTATTTATTTGTTAACATACACAAGTAGTGACAAATAAACCATAAAAAAATCACCAAGACTTGCAAATAAACTATATTTTATTGCTGTCATTTAACGAAATGTATCGAATTATAGAAATATTACAGAGTAAAAACCACAAATACTGTAAAGAGTTGTTAGAGTAATGAAAACTGAACTGTTAATAAAACATGTCGTCTGGTTTCTAAATGTCGTCTTAATTTAAAAGGTTTCGTGCTCTCTTGTGAGAGCTCCTCGCTACTAATGACACACTGAGGCTTTAAGTGTTTTTTTGTCGTCAAAATATGTAAATCCACACTTTACATATTCAGGTTCGTACTTGCGCTTTGACATATTTGTTGCTATAATGAAATTAAATTTCACATCAAACGGTAAGGTTGTCGTGCACGCATTTCAAAATAAAAGTCAAAATAAGTTAAACTTTTGTTGTTTTTTGACTCCGCGATCTACTGAAAATGTTGTGTCGTGACCCACCCGTTGAGAAACCCTGCTTTAGTGTACTAAACAAGGTGAATTTTCAAAACACTCTTTGAAGGTCGGATCACTTGAAATCATATGCCGGTGTTTTAATAACACTTTATCAATGTCTTTAGCCACAGGCGAATATTTCATATAACAATTAATACGATGATCATGCTTGTTTTCTTAACTGAGCTGTCCTCTTCTGACATATCTTTGATGCGATTATATGCAGATTGTATCCACTCCTCTTAATAAGACCGTTCTATCTGATAAACTCTGTAATTGCTGCTTAAAATCTTCATCTCTATTGCAAATCCGACGGGTACGTCTAAATTTACTTAGGGGTTTTTAAAACCAATGGGATGACAGAAGGAGAAAGCACTGAACTACTGAACTGTGTTCAACTCTTAATATAAAGGCTTGTTTGCTGCTGCAGCTTAAAGACGCCTCTCATATGGAGGATGAAGCCTCATGCAGTGTTCAGGTGTGAGTTTCTCACAGACTTCAACAAAAGCTTGATGCTTCTGTGGGTCTCGTCTATCAAATCTGAGCTTTATTCTGTATTCTCTATTGGATTGGGGTCAGGTGACTGGCTGGGCCATTCTACAGCTTGATTTTCTTTCTCTAAAAGCATCTGAGAGTCTCCTCGGCTGTGTTTTGGATCATTGTCTTGCTGAAATGTCCACCCTGGTTTGATCTTCATCCTCCTGCTGATGTAGATGTTGGACTGAAGCAGCTGATCTTCATTTACACCAGGGGTGTCCAAACTCGGTCCTGGAGGGCCGGTGTCCAAGAGACTCTAATTAAACAGACCTGAACTAGCTTATCAAGCTCTTACTAGATATACTACAAATGTCCAGGCAGGTGTGTTGAAGCAAGTTGGAAGGTCAGAAGGCTGCTGAAGAACAACTGAGAGATTTCAGCTGCTGTCTGGGCTTTCACTGCCCAACTACACCTCCCTTTCTTCATGTGTTCATTACTGTTTCCCTGTATAATTTCACTTTATTACAAACAACTTCATTTTTAAACGAATTAGATTTGTTTTATTTGCATATCTGGATTTCTTTGTTTGCTACCAACATCTGGGGAAAACGTCAAGTCAACAGCACCTTTAGAAATATGTTTACTGAGAAAAACGATGACGTGTTCACTACTTATTCCCCCCACTGTATGTGTGTGTTTGTGTGTATTACTATATCATTTTTAGCTATTTTAGCACATAATATGAATTTTTAGAAACTTTTGCTTGCATGCATAATTTATGCTTAAGAGTTTTATATTTAATTTTAGGTTCATTTTGAGATATATGCACTTATTGGCCACTTTATTAGGTACACCTGTCCTACTGCTTGTTAAGGCACATTTCTAATCAGCAATCACATGGCGGCAGCTCAATGCATTTAGGCATGTAGGCATGGTCTAGACGATCTGCTGCAGGTCAAAGTGAGCATTCGAATGGGGAAGAAAGGGGATTTAAGAGACTTTGACCGTGGCATGGTTGTTGCTGCCAGACGGGCTGCTCTGAGTATTTCAGAAACTGCTGATCTACTGGGATTTTCACGCACAACCATCTCTAGGCTTTACAGAGAATGCTCCGACAAAGAGGAAATATCCAGTGAGCGGCAGTTCTGTGGGCGCAAATGCCTTGTTGATGAGGCAAGAGGTCAGAGGAGAATGGCCAGACTGGTTCCAGCTGACAGAAAGGCAACAGTAACTCAAATAAGCACTCGTTACGTTAGAAACGTTGCTGCTCTGATGAGTCTCCATTTCTGCTGACACATTCGGACGCTCGGCTCACAATTTGGCCTCAACAACATGAAAGCATGGATCATCCTGCCTTGTATCAGCGGTTCAGGCTGGTGGTGGTGGTGTAATGGTGTGGGGGAGATTTTCTTTGGGTCCATTAGTACCAATTGAGCATCAACGCCACAGCCTACCTGAGTATTGCTGCTGACCATGTCCATCCCTTTATGAGCACAGTGTCTCCATCTTCTGATGGCTACTTCCAGCAGGATAACGCAGCATGTCATAAAGCTCAATCATCTCAGACTGGTTTCTTGAACATG
>NC_141033.1:54917500-54925000 GCF_052040795.2 Danio rerio | reverse complement strand
TGGCTCAGTGGTTAGCACTGTGACCTCACAGCAAGAAGGTCACTGGTTTGAGTCTGTGCTAGATCAGTTGGTGTTTCTGTGTGGAGTTCGCATGTTCTCCCCATGTTGCAGTGGGTTTCCTCCAGGAAACAGTCCAAACACATGCGCTATAGGAGAATTGATGAACTAAATTGCCCGTAGTGTGTACGTGTGCGTGCGTGCATGTGTGAGTGAGTGTGTTTAGGTGTTTCCCAGTACTGTGTTGCAGCTGGAAGGGCATCCGCTGTGTACAGCATATGCTGGAATAGTTGGCGGTTCATTCCGCTGTGGCGACCCCTGATGAATAAAGGGACTAAGTTGAGGGAAAATGAATGAACAAATTAACTTATAATGTTTTAATTATTAAATTAATTGCATTACCTTCAAATATTCTGAATGTATAGATATTATTGTACTAAATTCATATTCATAAAACATATGCTGGAATAGTTGTCGGTTCATTCTGCTGTGGCGATCCCTGATTAATAAAGAGACTAAGCTGAAGGAAAATAAATGAATGAAATAATTAATAATCTCTCATAAGTCTGAATATTTTATGAATATTTAAATTTGCACACAAAAAATCTGAACAATCTGGATTTTTTTTTACTCAGTACAATAATTTTATTAATTATTAAATTTTATTTAATATTTTTTTTATTCATTATTAAATATTATTAATAATTATATTCAGAATATTTAAATCTCCTATAAGTATTTTTAATGGATATGAATGTAATAATTTAGCATAATAATTTAGAAATATTCCGAATATTTAGGTGAGCATAATTATGTCCATATATTCTGAATATTCAGATTAATATAGAACAAAATATAATTTAATAATTAACATATTTTAAGTTAATTTCTTACATTAATTCCTTTTTCTTAGTTCTTTTCTGCTTAGTTCTTTTATTAATCAGGGGTCACCACAGCAGAAGGAACTGCCAACTATTCCAGCATAGGTTTTACACAGCGGATGCCCTTCCAGTGGCAACCCAGTACTAGGAAACACCCATACACACTCATTTACACACACACTCGAACCTTACGGCCAATTTAGTTAATCAAATCCCCCAAAAGCGCATGTGTTTGGACTGTAGGGGAAACCCATGCCAACACAGGGAGAACATGCAAACTCCACACACAAACACCAACTGACCCAGTCGAGGATCAAACCAGTGACCTTCTTGCTTTGAGGCAACAGTGCTGACCACTGAACCACCGTGCCGCCCTAATTAAGAGTTCTAAGTTAGTTTATTATTGTTTGTGAGCATACGTGCAGGAGTGAGTGTGTAATCTGCGTGTGTGACGGGATTGAGGATTGTTGTCCAACTAATTTAGCAGGAGGATCATTAACAGGAGCGTGAAGGATCTGCAGTCATTAAGCGGATCAGTGTGTGTGCGTGTGTGCGTGTGTGTATGTTTAAGTGTGTGTGTGTGTGTGTGTGTGTGTGTGTGATGGATGTCAGGATTGCTCGAGAGATAATCTGATGGTCACGGTCTGCTCAAACACACACACATACACACACACACACTCCTCATCCTTCATCAGGTGTTGGAGTCGCAGCGGCTGACAGAAATTAAATTCTGGGCAGCTCAGTGAAATAATTGCAGTATTTTGAGCGCAGTAATCATTGCTCAGGACATGATTGAAGACGTCCAGCCTATTGACTTCTGCTGTGATGAATGTGTGTGTGTGTTTGTGTGTGCGTGCGTGTGTGTGTGTGTGTGTGCGTGTGTGTGTTCAGTCGATAGAGGCATCCAAAATACATCATTAATTATCCAGAGCGCTGTCAGGAGCGCACGATGAAGAGCTCAGAGGAGGATTCAGCAGATTACACTCTGTGTGTGTGTGTGTGTGTGTGTGTGTGTGTGTGTGTGTGTGTGTGTGTGTGTGTGTGTGTGTGTGTGTGTGTGTGTGTGTGTGTGTGTGTGTGTGAGACAGAGTACACAAGTTTGCGTGTGTGTGTGACAGTACACAAGTGTGTGTATGTGTGTGTGAGATATGCCCCTGTATACACACACACTTATACATACACACAATCATACACACGCACACTTAAAAGCACACATACTCATACACACACGTACTCACATCTGCATTGTGTGTGTGTGTGCATTTCTGAGAGTGTGTATGCATGTATCTAAGTGTGTGTGTGGGTGTCTGAGAATGTGTATGGGCGTGTATCTGAGAGTGTGTGTTTCTGAGCTTGTCTGTGAGCCTGTGTGTTTCTGAGAGTGTGTATGCATGCATCTGAGTGTGTATGTGTGTTTCTGAGATTGTCTGTGCGCCTGCATGTATCTAAGAGAGTGTGTGTGTGTGTTTCTGAGTGTGTATGCATGTATCTGAGTGTCTGTGTGTGTGACTTTCTGTGCACCTGCGTGTGTCTGAGAGTGTGTGTGTAATTTTGAGAGTGTGTATGCATGTATCTGTGTGTGTGTGTGTGTGTGTTTCTGTGTATGTGAGTAAGCATGTGTGTGTGTGTGTGTGTGTAATTGATGGCTCTGCTGAATCTCACACTGCAGGTCAGTTATTGTGGATGATTTGCGGCTCTGGAGGGTCCGCAGTAAAAGCGTCTCATTGGCCGCACATCCACAGCCCGATCCGTCAGCACCGTGACCTTGAGTGTGTGTGTGTGTGTGTGTGTGTATATATGTGTGTTTGTATGTGTGTGTGTGTGTGTGTAAAGGAGAGTGCGCAACCAAATAAATAAAACAAACAATCTCACAATCACCATTTCACCAATAAACCCTGGCCGTGCTAAATCAGCGGTGTGTGTGTGTGTGTGTGTGTGTGTGTGTGTGTGTGTGTGTGTAACTGTGCACTGATTTATGTATGTGTGGTCAAGTTAAAGCTGCGACTACAGCTGCGGCCATTAAAGGCCATCTATAAGAGCACAGGTGAAAGGTCATTTAATCTGAGTTTTGCACACACTCACGCACACACTTTGCTTTCATTGCAGGAGTTGTGTTTACACACTATGACAAGTCAGAAGTACACACACACTCTGATACGTACATGTAAACACACACACTTGGATATATGCATGCATGCATGCACACACTTACAGACATACATACATGCAAACTCTCGGAAATGTGCACACACACATACATGCTCTCGGATGTATACACATACACACACTCTCAGACACACACATACACACACATACACTGTCAGACACATGCATACACACACTCTCAGGCACACACATGCACGCGCACACACACTCTCAGAAACATGCATCCATCCACAAGCACTCTCAAGTGCACACAACTGGAAACACACACACACTTACTCACGCATACACATGCTCACACACTCACTCACACCCCTAAACACACACACACACATACATGTTCACACACACACATACACATAAAGACAAACACACACACACATACTCACAAACACATACACACACACACACACACACACACACACACACACACACTCTCTCAAACATACACACACACACAAACACACACACACACACATGCTTACTTACACATACAAATACACATGCTCTCTCACTCATTATGTAAACACACACACTTAGATACACACATGCATGCACACTCAGACACATACATGCAAACACTCGGACGAGTGTGTTTGAGTAAGTGAGCGCGTGTGTGCGCGAGTATGTGTTTGTGTGTGTGTGTGTGTGTCTGAGTATGTTTGTGTGTGTGTGTGTGTGTGTGTGTGTCCGTCCACCAGAGCGCGTGCGTGCGTGCGTGCGTGCGTGTGTGTGTGTGTGTGTGTGTGTGTGATGTCAGTCTCTTCTGTAGTCAGGTTCTGTAGTCTCAGCATATGAGGCAGGATTAATCAGCTTGTTAATTAACCAACCTCTGATCAGCTCTCATTGATGTGTGTGTGTGGATTAATTACTCAGTGCTGGTAGTTGTCTGTCTCTCTCTCTCACATACACACATGCACACACACACACTCAGTGATGAAGGTGTCATGTCCACCTGTTGATGATCTCCTCATAATTAATGTGTACACACACTGGCTAATTACTCTGCGCCGTTTGATTAATGACTTTAGAGTCTGAGTGTGTCCGACAGAGAGAAGACAGCTGGGAGATGATTGATGAACACACACACACACACACACACACACACACACACATCAGATGCTGTGCCGTTATTACCTCATTCTATTTTTATTTATTCATAATGTTTTTCTGCATATGTAAATGAGCTGTTCTGTGATTGGCTGACCTCAGTGACACTTGTGTTGTGTAGTAACCATTGCTCCATCAGTGAAGGATATTACTGTAATCACACACTTTATTAATACATTATTTTAATATTCAAATGAATAATAATATTATTTACTTACTAGAAACAATATATCATTGTCAGTTAATATATTTTTTAAATGTATAAAAGATATAATAATAATAATTTATAACAATAATATAATTCATTATAATAGTATTGTTATCAGTGGTAGTTATTGCAGTTTTATTCATATTATTTCAAAACATGTTTTAGATAAAAATGAATGTTTCCTTTTACTTTAAAATAGACTGAAATGTGCAAATGACCTGTGCTGTGATTGGTTTATTATAAATATATATACACTCACCGGCCACTTTATTAGGTACACTCTACTAGTACGGGGGTTGGACTCCTTTTGTCTTCAGAACTGCTTTAATCCTTCATGGCAGAGATTCATCAAGCTACTGGAAATATTCCTCAGAGATTTTGCTCCATATTGTCATGATAGCATCACACAGTTGCTGCAGATTTGTCGGCTGCACATCCATGATGCCAATCTCCCGTTCCACCACATCCCAAAGCTGCTCTATTGGATTGAGCTCTGGTGACTGTGGAGGCCATTTGAGTACAGTGAACTCATCGTCATGTTCAAGAAAGCAGTCTGAGATGATTGAGCTTTATGACATGCTGCGTTATCCTGCTGGAAGTAGCCATCAGAAGATGGAGACACTGTGCTCATAAAGGGATGGACATGGTCAGCAGCAATACTCAGGTAGGCTTTCTATCAGCTGGAACCAGTCTGGCCATTCTCCTCTGACCTCTGGCCTCATCAACAAGGCATTTGTGCCCACAGAACTGCCGCTCACTGGATATTTCCTCTTTGTCGGAGCATTCTCTGTAAAGCCTAGAGATGGTTGTGCGTGAAAATCCCAATAGATCTGCAGTTTCTGAAATACTCAGAGCAGCCCGTCTGGCAGCAACAACCATGCCACGTTCAAAGTCTCTTAAATCCCCTTTCTTCCCCATTCTGATGCTCACTCTGACCTGCAGCAGATCATCTTGACCATGCCTACATGCCTAAATGCAGTGAGCTGCTGCCCTGTGATTGGCTGATTAGAAATCTGCGTTAACAAGCAGTTGGACAGGTGTACCTAATGTGGCCGAAGAGTTTAAATATAAAATTCATTCATTCATTTTCTTGTCAGCTTAGTCCCTTTATTAATCGGGGGTCGCCACAGCAGAATGAACTGCCAACTTATCCAGCAAGTTTTTACACAGCAGATGCCCTTCCAGCCGCAACCCATGTCTGGGAAATAAATATATAATAATATAATATAATTTTAATTTTATTAAGTTGTTAATATTAGTAATATAGTTTAATAAAAGTATTATTATTATTATTGTTGTTTTTATTAATATGATTAAATTTGCATACTTTTGAGGACCACTGTAACATTTTAATAACTAGCTTAAATTAGTTGCGCATATGCAAAAGGTCTGTGTTGTGATTGGCTAATATAGCTGTGTTTACAGCACAGAGCAGGAAGTTGCTGAACAAGGAATCAGTGTTGATATGCAAATGAGGGGGTGGTGACATGTTAATAAGCTAATGTTGTTGATGTGTTCTTCATGCACTGACTGTGTTCTCTCTCTCTCTCTCTCTCTCTCTGTGTGTGTGTGTGTGTGTGTGTGTGTGTGTGTGTGTGTGTGTGTGTGTGTGTGTGTGTGTGTGTGTGCAGCTTTTAGAGTTTGATAAAGAGCTGTCCGTCTTCAAGGAGCGTCTGCATGAGCTGGACATCTGCTTTCCTCCCAGGTATGAAGATCACTGAACACACACTCATGCACTCAAACACACACATACATGCACACACACACACATACAAACTCACACACACAGTCAAGCAAATGCAATCACATATATACACAGTCACACACATGCAATCACACACACACACAGTTATACAGACTCATACACACACCGTCAAGCAAATGCAATCACACACACACACACACACACACACACACACACACACACAGTTATACGGACTCACATACACTCAGACACACACACACACACACACATATAGTTTCCTCTACTGTTTCTAATGTTCTGATGGTGTTCATGAAGTGTGTGTCGGCAGACGATTGTGTGTGTGCTTGTGTGTTTGAGGCTGTCGGCACTGACGCCCGTGTGTGTGCGCGAATGTTGTAAAGGCTCAGTGTGTGTGACGACCCTTCACACGTCCGGCGCTCACACACACACGTGTGGAATTTGATCATCTCTCGCCAACGCTGAGCTGGAGACACACACACTCACACGAGCACACTAACTAGTGCACATGTACTAGTGCAGACTTACTAGAGTCACGCTAAACTGAGAAATAGCAGAAGAGCGGACAGAAGATCAGTCAACTCAAACACACACACACAGACACACACACACACGCTCTGCTCAGGACAGATGCACATATCTGCAGTCTTTAGAAAAGATCGAGGCCCATGCTTTATAAACTCTTCAGATGTGATGATGTAAACACACATGTCATATTAATGTTTTTAAGAGTGACTGAATGATTGACTGTGATATCTCAGGAACAGAGTGGACACATGATTACTATACTACTGATGAATCATAAATAAGTGGAGCAGTTTAATTAGAGAAGATTATTAACCAGGGACGCCTCGATCAGGTTTATTTGCCCTTGAATCTGAGTCATTTGATTTTGAGTATCTGATGATACCCGATCCGATATCTCTATAATACATAAAAATGTAAAAAAATAAAGAAGAGTGAAGAAACAGATCCAGGATGATCCTTATATTTTATTTCATTCACCTTATTTTAACATTCAACAACTGTGTGAACAGAAAGAGCACTTCTGTGATGAAGCTTCAACAATCAACTCATGAATAACACCAGTTCTTCACTTCTGGACTTCAGTGCAACAGTAAATCTAATATAAAAACTAACAGCAGCTCAGCATAAAATACCTGTCTGGCATGTAAACAAAATTAAAACAAAAGTGTCTCAGTGTTTGCAAAGCCAGTGATGTGCTTTTAGGAACTGCACTCCTAACTATATCACAGTGTAAGTTTCACAAGAGCAAATGTCTGCTTTACCTTATAAAAACTAACTTCTCTACCCTGTCAGGTTTGAGCCTGTTTCTGTTCTTATCAAGGACGTTTGCTACGGCACTAAAAAGTCTCACCAACTTTATAATACCTCCAGACTGCAGAGGTCTTACTCTG
>NC_141033.1:54902500-54912500 GCF_052040795.2 Danio rerio | reverse complement strand
TGATGGTGACAGAGTTGACAGTAACGGAGTTGACTGTGACAGAGTTGATAGTAACAGTTGACGGTGACTGAGTTGATGGTGACAGAGTTGACAGTAACAGTTGACAGTAACAGTTGATGTTGACGGAGTTGACAGTGACAGAACTGACAATGACGATGGAGTTGACGGTGACGGAGTTGATAGTAACAGTTGACGCTGACAGAGTTGACGGTAACTGAGTTGACAGTAACAGTTGACGGTGACAGAATTGACGGTACCAGAGTTGAGGATAACAGTGTTGACTGCAGCAGAGTTGACGGTAATGGTTGACAGTAACAGAGTTGACAGTGACAGAGTTGACGGTGACGGAGTTGATGGTTGACAGAGTTGATGGTTGACAGAGTTGATGGTGACGGAGTTGATGGTGACGGAGTTGAAGGGAACGGAGTTGACAGTAACAATTGATGGTGACAGAATTGACAGTAGCAGAGTTGAGGATAACAGAGTTCACGGTAACTGAGTTGATGTGTTGGAGTTGACGGTGACGGAGTTGAAGGTTATGGAGTTGACAGTGACTGAGTTGACCGTGATAGAGTTGTCCGTGACGGAGTTGACGGTGACGGAGTTGAAGGTGATGGAGTTGACAGTAACAGTTCACGGTAACTGAGTTGATGTGTTGGAGTTGACGGTGACGATGTTGATGTTGACGGGAGTTGACGGTAACAGAGTTGATAGTAACAGTTGACAGTAACGAAATTGACATTAACGGAGTTGACTGTGATGGAGTTGATGGTAACGGAGTTGACGGTAACAGGGTTGATAGTAACAGTTGACGGTGACGGAGTTGACAGTAACAGTTGACGGTGGTGGAGTTGATGGTGACAGAGTTGACAGTAACGGAGTTGACTGTGACAGAGTTGATAGTAACAGTTGACAGTAACGAAATTGACATTAACGGAGTTGACTGTGATGGAGTTGATGGTAACGGAGTTGACGGTAACAGGGTTGACAGTAACAGTTGACGGTGACGGAGTTGACAGTAACAGTTGACGGTAACGGAGTTGATGGTGACAGAGTTGACAGTAACGGAGTTGACTGTGACAGAGTTGATAGTAACAGTTGACGGTGACTGAGTTGATGGTGACAGAGTTGACAGTAACAGTTGACAGTAACAGTTGATGTTGACGGAGTTGACAGTGACAGAACTGACAATGACGATGGAGTTGACGGTGACGGAGTTGATAGTAACAGTTGACGCTGACAGAGTTGACGGTAACTGAGTTGACAGTAACAGTTGACGGTGACAGAATTGACGGTAGCAGAGTTGAGGATAACAGTGTTGACTGCAGCAGAGTTGACGGTAATGGTTGACAGTAACAGAGTTGACAGTGACAGAGTTGACGGTGACGGAGTTGATGGTTGACAGAGTTGATGGTTGACAGAGTTGATGGTGACGGAGTTGATGTTGACGGAGTTGAAGGGAACGGAGTTGACAGTAACAATTGATGGTGACAGAATTGACAGTAGCAGAGTTGAGGATAACAGAGTTCACGGTAACTGAGTTGATGTGTTGGAGTTGACGATGACGGAGTTGAAGGTTATGGAGTTGACAGTGACTGAGTTGACCGTGATAGAGTTGTCCGTGACGGAGTTGACGGTGACGGAGTTGAAGGTGATGGAGTTGACAGTAACAGTTCACGGTAACTGAGTTGACGTCACGGAGTTGACGGTGACGATGTTGATGTTGACGGGAGTTGACGGTAACAGAGTTGATAGTAACAGTTGACAGTAACGAAATTGACATTAACGGAGTTGACTGTGATGGAGTTGATGGTAACGGAGTTGACGGTAACAGGGTTGATAGTAACAGTTGACGGTGACGGAGTTGACAGTAACAGTTGACGGCGGTGGAGTTGACAGTAACAGTTGACGGTAACGGAGTTGATGGTGACAGAGTTGACAGTAACGGAGTTGACTGTGACAGAGTTGATAGTAACAGTTGACGGTGACTGAGTTGATGGTGACAGAGTTGACAGTAACAGTTGACAGTAACAGTTGATGTTGACGGAGTTGACAGTGACAGAATTGACAATGACGATGGAGTTGACGGTGACGGAGTTGATAGTAACAGTTGACGCTGACAGAGTTGACGGTAACTGAGTTGACAGTAACAGTTGACGGTGACGGAGTTGACTGTAGCAGAGTTGATTTGCTCTTCAGTGTTTGGACTTTCAGCAGTGAAGATTAAACTGAACTAAACTAAACTGATCTTCAGCTCTGAACACTGGACTGACACCGTTTCAGTTTACTAGAACTTCTGTGTTCAGCTGCTGCGACATAATCTACACTGGAGAAATGCTGGAGAAACACAGATACACTGAATTAAACTAAACCTTCCCAGTCCATCCAGCGTTATCTAAAATAAGTGTCATTTATTTAGCTGTTCCAGATATTTTGTGTCAAAACTAATCAAATACCTCTAGAATACCTCCAGAAATGTCTGTTGAAATACACATACTGTTCCTTTATTGTGTAATACTCGCTGTAGAAACACGAGTGCATGTGGATGATTTAAGTGACTCGGCATCAGATGTTGCTGTGTGTGTGAGACTGAGTGACATCACTGTCCTTCAGTAACACACACTCTACTGTGTGATGTCATGTGTGTGCGTGTGTGTGTGCGCATGTGTGAAGACAGTGTGTGTGTGTGGGTTCATGCTGATATTGTTCTGCTGTTTAAAGAGCAGAATAGTCCCTCACTGATGGAGAACCGATGCTGAGTGTAGAGACTCATACTGAAGACTTTGATCAAGACGAGAGAGATGCGAACACTTCACACACACACACACACACACACACACACACACACACACACACACACACACACACACACACACACACACACACACACACACACACACACACACACATATTTATATAGTCTCACATTCACACTCTGACACATTCCCACAGCAGACAGACACATACAAACAGACAACAGACACGCACTGACACATACACACACCCACATGCGCACAATTTGATTGACAGCTGCAGTTTTGTCTAATCCCATGGTTCATTGCTGACCTCTGTCCTGTCATAAACTGTGTGTGTGTGTGTGTGTGTGTGTGTGTGTGTGTGTGTGTGTGTGTGTGTGTGTGTGTGTGTGTGTGTGTGTGTGTGTGTGTGTGTGTGTGTGTGTGTGTGTGTGTGTGTGTTTTATCAGTGTGTTGTCTTTATGTGGCCCTCATTAAGCGCAGGCGTCTCTGTCTGAATCACTGTTTGACTTGTCACTTATTTGTCATCATGTAGAACAAGATAAGGAGAGTGGCGCTGCAGCAGGACACACACACACACACACGCACACTAGTCTGATTACACACACATCTGCCAATCCAGCTTCCTGTCATCAATCACTTACTCGTGCTCACACCCGCAGCACTGATACACTCTCACACACAGACACGGATGCAGACACACACTCAGACGCATACACACACACACACACACACACACAGAGAGAGTTACTCGATCTAGACAATCTGTATTTTTTCCCATTTGCAATGAACTGAAATGAGATTTTATAGATAAAAGTTCTTTTAGGCAAAATATAATAAATGTTGGCTTGGCGGATTACTGATATGACGAAAATCAGTGAAAATACAAAACAATTGTACAAAACATTCAATAAAATTATTATATTTAAAAATGCACATTTAAAATATGCTAATATAATAATAATAATAAAAACAATAATAATAATATTAATGATAATAATAATAACAATATTAATAATAAAAAAACTAAATGATTATAATAAGAATTATAATTGTAATAATGATAATAATAGTAATAGCAACAACAACAATAATAATGATAATAATAATAACAATAGCAACAATAATAAAAATTTAAATAATGACAATAAAAATAACAATAACAACAGCAACAACAATAATGTACTTCGTGTGTGTGTGTGTGTGTGTGTGTGTGTGTGTGTGTGTGTGTGTGTGTGTGTGTGTGTGTGTGTGTGTGTGTGTATGTGTGTCTGTACTATGTATATTTATTATTTATGTGTAAGTATTCACCTGCATGCATATATTTGAGGATATGTATAAAATGATTATTTATGTTTAGATATAAAACATGTATGATACTAATTATATAAACATTTAAATGTCTATGTAACCTTCAGATCTGCCTTAATCCTTCATTGCAGAGATTCAACAAGCTACTGCAAATATTCCTCAGAGATTTTGCTCCATATTGTCATGATAGCATCACACAGTTGCAGATTTGTTGGCTGCACACCGGGTGCCACTCCTGTCAGCTATATTACCATATTACTGTTATGAACAACTAATTAAAATTATATATATATATATATATATATATATATATATATATATATATATATATATATATATATATATATATATATATATATATAAACTCTCTGACCACATTAGGCACACCTGTCCAACTGCATGTTAACACAAATGTCTAATCAGCCAATCACATGGCAGCAGCTCAGTGCATTTAGGCATGTAGAAACAGTCAAGACGATCTGCTGCGGTTCAAAGCTCGGCTCACAATTTGGCCTCAACAACATGAAAGCATGGATCATCCTGCCTTGTATCAGCGGTTCAGGCTGGTGGTGGTGGTGTAATGGTGTGGGGGAGATTTTCTTTGGGTCCATTAGTACCAATTGAGCATCAACGCCACAGCCTACCTGAGTATTGCTGCTGACCATGTCCATCCCTTTATGAGCACAGTGTCTCCATCTTCTGATGGCTACTTCCAGCAGGATAACGCAGCATGTCATAAAGCTCAATCATCTCAGACTGGTTTCTTGAACATGACGATGAGTTCACTGTACTCAAATGGCCTCCACAGTCACCAGAGCTCAATCCAATAGAGCAGCTTTGGGATGTGGTGGAACGGGAGATTGGCATCATGGATGTGCAGCCGACAAATCTGCAGCAACTGTGTGATGCTATCATGACAATATGGAGCAAAATCTCTGAGGAATATTTCCAGCAGCTTGATGAATCTCTGACACCAAGGATTAAAACCGTTCTGTAGACAAAAGGGGGCCAACCTGTTACTAGTGAAGTGTACCTAATAAAGTCTCCGGTGAGCGTATATACTTTTATATATATATATATATAATGGATGTATGTGTGTGTGCGTCTGTGTGTGTATACGTGTAAGACACTGTAAGACACACAGGTGGGCAGTTGTTGAGTTTATCAGCGCGGCCCCATTAATTAGTGTAATTAGTCTTGGCACGAGTGTGATAGTGTGTGTGTGTGTCTCCGGTTCACACACCCGCGCGGCGTTTACTCTGCCAGATACGTTTGTACAGCGCTAATCGACAGCATTAATCACACGCCCGCGGCTACACACACTGTTTGCTGTTGCATTAGAGCGCTGTCATATACATGTCTGAGTGTGTGTGTGTGTGTGTGTGTGTGTGTGTGTGTCACAATTGTGTGAAGTGAGAAATATGATTATATCTGCCAATTTGACTTTGTTTTCTCACAGCTACATATATATGTTCAATATATATAAGATATTTAGGGTAACACTTTACAATAAGGTTCATTAGTTAATGCATTTACTAACGTGAACTAATCATGAACAACACATGTACAACATTTATTAATCATAATTGAACATGCATTAATGCATTATTAACATCCAAGTCCATGCTTGTTAACATTAGTTAATGCACCATGAGTTAACATGAACTCACAATGAACAACTGTATTTTCATTAACTAACGTTAACTAACATGAACAAATACTGTAGTAAATGTGTTGTTCATTGTTTGTTCATGTTAGTAAATGCATTAATTAACGATAACTAATGAGCCTTATTGTAAAGTGTGACCATATTTAGATATATAACAACATTAAATCTTCATATTAGACTGGTTTCTAAAGGATCTTATTGCACTGAAGTCTGGAGTTATGCTGAAAATACAGCTACAGATATAAGTGACACTCTACTATAACCACAGAGAAAACAGCTCTTCTGAATTGTAACATTTATTAACGTCTACCTGCTCTGCTTATTTGCCTTTTTTGTTATTGCCCTATTTTTACAGCTCACAATTCTGCCTTTTCTCAGTTTTGCATTATAAATTGCATTTATGATTTTCTTTTTTTATTATTACTAAGAATTGCTGCGATTTAATCATTTAAAAAAAAAGTTCTTTTCATGACACAAATTAATTACGCTAGACAATGCATTCCAGCAATAATCAGCAAGTCTGAGTTGCAGTAGTTTTGGCTTTCCTCAGAACTGCATTATAACATGCATTTATCATTTTTTACTCAGAATTGCTGCATATAAACAAATGTTATTTATAAAGTCACTGTGTCATTTAACCATTCTAAAATTCTTCTCTTCATCACAGATATAATTGACACTGAACAATTGCATTCCAATAATAGTCAGCAATTCTGAATTTTAATTCTTTTCTCCATTTTTGCTAATTTTTGTAGTATTTTTAATGCAATAATTAAAGCCTTGGCGGACAGAACAGATCCTCAGTCAGGCCTGACTGCTCTCTTTATACTTAATTATGTCTCTTTTTTATATTTTATTGTGAGTTTACATCTCCTAATTCTGACTTTTTGTCAGAATGGCATTATAAATTGCATTTATATACATATATTTTGTACTTAGATTTTTAACGTATAAACAGTTGTGATTTTACAAAGTCACTTTTGTGCCAATTAATTATTCCAAAATATCATGTTTTCATCACAGATATAAATGACACTCAGCAATAGTTTCCAGAACTAATTATCAATTCTGAATCTCAATTCTTTTTTTAGTTTTTGCTGTATATTGAGTATTTTTTCTGCCATGATAAGCTGAACGGATCCTTCTTCAGGCCTGATTGCTTTTTAATCTCAATTTATAATTTAATAATCTCAAAGTCTTATTTATTTATTTATTTATTTATTTATTTATTTATTTATTTATTTTGCTTTTTATTTTACTTTTTATTTATTTATTTATTTTACTTTTTATTTATTTATTTATTTATTTTACTTTTTATTTATTTATTTATTTATTTTACTTTTTATTTATTTATTTATTTTACTATTTATTTATTTATTTATTTTACTTTTTATTTATTTATTTATTTATTTTACTTTTTATTTATTTATTTATTTATTTTACCTTTTATTTATTTATTTATTTATTTTACTTATTATTTATTTATTTATTGTATTTTTATTGTGAGTTTGCATCTCATAATTCTAACTTTTTCCTCAGATTTGCATTATCTGCATTACATATTTGTTTATTTATTTATTTATTTTACTCAGAATTGCAAGATGTAAACAGTTGTGAGTTATAAAGTTAGTATGGTAAAATTTAAAGTAAAATACTGTGGATTGGAGCAACGATGCTGAAAATCCAACTTTTCATCCCAGATATAAATGACACTATATGACATATTCACACAGAAATCAGCTGTTCTGAATTGAAATATTTTCTCCAATTATTGCAGTTTTTCTTACAATAATAAGAGCCGTGGCCAGCAGAACAGATCCTCCATCAGGCCTGACTGCTCTGTTTTTCTCAAATGAGCTTTTTTGTTGTGATTGTAATAATGCATCTTCCAGTTCTGCCTTTCTCTCAGAATTGCATTATAACTTGCATTTTTGATTTGTTTAACTGAGTATTTCAGCAAATAAACTGTTGTGATTTAAAAAGTCAGTATCGTGAGATTTAATCATTTCAAAACATCATCTTTTCATCACAGATATAAATGACACTAAGCAATATTTTCCAGCACTAATCATCAATTCTAAATCTCAATTCTTTTTCCAGTTTTTGCTGTTTTTTGAATATTTTTTCAGCCATGATGACCTGAACAGATCCTTCTTCAGGCCTGTTTGCTCTTTAATTTTGTCATTTTCATACATTTTTTTTATTTTGAGTTTGCATTTCATAATTCTGACTTTTTCTTCAGAATTGCATTATTTATTTATTTTATTGTTTTATTTATTTTATTGTTTTATTTATTTATTTTATTTATTATATATTTTATTGTTTTATTTATTTATTTATTTATTTATTTATTTATTTTTTATTGTGAGTTTGCATCTCATAATTCTGACTTTTTTTCCAGAATTGCATTATTTATTTATTTATTTGTTTATTTATTTTATTGTTTTTTATTTATTTATTTTATAATTTTTTATTTTGAGTTTGCATCTCATAATTCTGACTTTTTCTTCAGAATTTCATTATTTAATTATTTATTTTATTATTTATTTATTTATTTAATTTTTTATTGTGATTTTGCATCACATAATTTTAACTTTTTCTTCAGAATTGACTTATTTATTTTTTTATTTTATTTTTTATTTATTTCATTTTTAATTATTTTATTTATTTATTTGTTTATTTCACTTTTTACTTATTTATTTCATTTTTATTGTGAGGTTGCATCTCATAATTCTGAATTGCATTATCTGCATTATTTATTTATTTATTTATTGTTTATTTTATTCAGAATTGTAAGGTATAAACTATTGTGAGCTATAGTTGGTATGGTAAGATTTAAGGTAAAATCCTAAGGCTTTGAGTATCGATGCTGAAAATCCAGCTTTTCATTACAGATATAAATTACACTGTACAATATTTAATGATTTAATATCAGTTTTTTCTGTATTTTGATGCAATAGTTTGAACCGTGGCCAGCAGAGCAGATCCTCCATCAGGCCTGACTGCTCTCTTTATGCTCAAATAAGCTTGTTTTTGTTGTAACTGTCTTTCAGTTCTCTCAGAATTGCATTATAACTTGCATTTAAGATTCTCTTCTACTGAGACTTGCAACATATAAACAGTGAAGTCAGCATTGAGTCATTTAATCATTCTTAAAAATCATTGTTTCATCACAGATATCAATTACACTATACAATATATTTCATCAATAATCATCAATCCTGAATCTCAATTCTTTTTCCATTTTTGCTGTATTTTTGTCAGTGTTTTTGATGCAATAGCTAAAGCCCTGACCAGCAGAACAGATCCTCCATCAGGCCTGACTGCTCTCTTTAGCAGCTCAGATCAGAGTTTAATCCACAAGCAGGACTTCCTGTCAGGCTTTCTTTGGGCCACCCTGAAGACAGCAGCTCTTTGAAGAGTTTCTCCCGCATCTCTATCCCTCATTATCCCTCTCTCTATCCTCCGCTATCATTCACTTCTCCTCCTTTCATCCTCACAATCATCTTTAACATACCAAAACTGCCCTTCATTTCCACATGCTTTAAGTGCCATCAATGCTAATTGCACTCAGGCGTTCAGTAAAGACACCCCGTTTGCCCACTCGGTCAGGGGTCTGTGTGTTTGCCGGATGTGGGTTAACTAGTCCCCCTCCCCGTCGTATCCCCCGACAACTACCACTGACGGACCCTTGACCCCTGGGTCAGCATGATGACGGCTGCTTTGGTTTGGATGCACAGCTAAAGTAAAATACAGTTAAAGTAAAAAATTATATATATTATGATTTAAAAAATCTTCTCACTCAAAGTAATCTAAATGTAATCCAGAAGTAGTCCGATTACCATAAATGTGTAATCTGAGAGATTATATTACTGATTGCAATTTTTACCATGTAATCAAATAAGGGTTAGCACAAAAGTAATCTAAATGTAATCCAAAAGTAGTCAGATTACTTTAAATGTGTCATCTGAGAGATCATATTACTGATTTTAGTCTTTACCATGTAATCAAAAAAGGGTTTGGGCAAAAGTAATCTTAATGTAATCCAGAAGTAGTCAGATTACTTGGCCATTAATGTGTAGTCTAAGAGGTTATGATAATGACGGCACATTTTGTCATGCAGTTTGTAATCTGAAACACACATTTTGTTGTGTGTGTAATCTGAGAAATTACATTACTAGTTACAATTTTTACCATGTAATCTAGTAAAGGTTAGCGCAAAAGTAATCTAAATGTAATCCAAAACTTGTCCTATTACCATAGA
>NC_141033.1:54800000-54892500 GCF_052040795.2 Danio rerio | reverse complement strand
CGGAGAACGAGGACAAATCAATAACATACGACAACATCGGAGCCAACGTGTGTATGGGAGACCACAAGGTACAGCTCTAAACTCCACACACACACATGCACATATTCAGAAATACCCAGTTTGTTGTAACCAGGGCTTGACATTACCACCTGCCAACCTGCCCAATGCAGGTAGATGCACGATTTAATTCCAAGGTACGCACATATCCAGCACCCCCTGCCCCGTCATCCCTTATTCTGATTTCAGTCTCATGATGCTTGCTGTCAAACGCCCCATTATTTAAGGACATTCGTTAAGACATTGATAGATCAAACTTATGTTTCCTCTTTAATATTTCCTTTTTTAATCTAACTGTATATTTTGAGAGACAGAGAATAATCAGATGCTCGAGATGTAATCTTTAAAATGATGATATATTACAACATTTGCAAAAATATGACAGAGGTTTAGGGGCGACGCAGTGGCGCAGGATATGGTGCTGTCGCCTCACAGCAAGAAGGTCGCTGGTTTGAGCCTCAGCTGGGTCAGTTGGTGTTTCTGTGTGGAGTTTGCATGTTCTCCTTGCGCTCGCTTGAGTTTCCTCAGTGTGCTCCGGTTTCCCCCACAGTCCAAAGACATGCGGTACAGGTGAATTGGGTTGGCTAAATTGGCTGTAGTGTATGAGTGTGTGTGGGTGTTTCCCAGAGATGGGTTGCAGCTGGAAGGGCATCTGCTGTGTAAAACATGCTGGATAAGTTGGCGGTTCATTCTACTGTGGTGACCCCGGATTAGGGACAAAACTGAAAATAAAATAAATGAGTAGGTCCAGCATTAACCGTGTATGTGATCATCTTTTCACTGGTATTCTTTTGCATGTGTTTTTTTTTTTTTTTCTGAACATTCAAGTTTACTTCATTCACGCGTTAAAATCTGCTTCCTTTTCTTGTCAAATCCACTTCATTCTCACGTCAAGTTCACTTCACCATATATTCGCGTGATGGGCAGGGCTTCTGTCTGCCTGCTGACTCTAGCTCTGCTAAATGGCTAACATGGATTTAATTGAGTGAAATGCAGTGTTTATGTGCTTTATGAAGGCTGAAAAACAGCGTCGATACAATTAGGGCCTTGTCTAAGGGCCTACTCACACTATGCCATCCGTACCGTGCCCAGGCCCGTTTCCCGGATCGTTTGAGAAGTGTGAGTGCGCTGAATCGGGCTCAAGCACGGTTCACTTGGCCGGCCCTGGCCCGGTTGGAAGAGGTGTGCCTGAGCGCGGATCACTTGGGCTTTGGCGCGGTACGCTTTAAGTGTGAGTGCAAAACACGCCAAAGCCCGAAACTGAAATGATTTATTAATAATTCTTACTGTTCAGTGAACGCAAACTGCCATAGATTATTAAAGATGCAAACTCCTCACTGCACGACAGCTGCACCTTCAGCACACCTCCTCATTCCTGCAGCACCAGAGCTTTATGGTTGTTTATGAGCACCAAAAGTGGCGGATCTGTTCGGGGAAATATCTGACTGCGTGTCCCCGCATCCCTAAGGACTGTTTGGCGAAATATTTGACGGCAAAACAAACGACTGAACCGATATAACTAGAGAAATCTCCACTGTGCTGCTGAGTGAGAGAGCGCTTGTCACTGAACAGCGCAGCAGCGATGACGTAAGCGTGCCGAGGCCCATTTGTGGTGTGAGCGCGGGCCGTCGGGGGAGACAGGAGGGGGGACAAGCGTGCTTTGGCCCGGTTCGAGGCAACTGTACCTAGTGTGAGTACGGCCTGAGTCCACTAGATCCTTTCAGAGGTGCACCCAGCTCTGTGAGTTCATCAACTCCTCCAGAAACTTATCTTGGATGATGGAGGCTTTCAGCGGTGCTTCTGACTGAGCCCACTTTGATGAACTGTTGTTGGTGTGTGCAGGAGCATTTCCCCCGGTACACCAACAACAGGCACTTTGTTATAATCCCGCCCCTACAAGAGCAAGCTCCTGATTGGTTGACACGGTGCGAATGTCTGCTGAAGTTCAGATTTGCGAACTTGAGCGAAACGCGCATTAAGTGTGTCAAATGCGCAAAACGCTCAATTCACGCTGCGCCATTCGCACAATTCCCGCATATCGCGCCGCAGGATGTCTGTTCGCTACTTTGCATTGACTTAACAATTGACGCTTCTTCTGTGTCTGGTGTGAACTCAGCATAAAGGCCCGGGCGTTTTCTGTCCACGTTTAACGCCTGGTGACTAAATAAATTACGCCAATGTGATTGCGCACATCATTGCGCAATAGGCCACATGTAAAAGCGTCATTTTTAAAGAAACGCCTCATGCTCGTTTTTTTGTTTTGACGTGCCTTCTCCACCAATCAGATCGGCACTTTTGTTCACGTGCACAGAGCAGCTGCAGTTACAGTAAACAGCACTTGGAGGCGCTCAAGCGCAAAACTGTCAATGCGAGCGCACACTGTTGACGATGCCCAGAGGCGATATGAACGTGGAGCTGCATGTTGCTCTGTGAACAATAATCATTTCTTCATCTGTAAAGCTGAAAGAATGGTTGAAATCTTTACAGCAATGTGAGCATTAAGCATTGTTCTTTCAGGTTGCTCCCATTTACATTTCTCTTCATGCATATTGACTTGCATTTTATGTTTGTGGCTGTGTAAATATTGTACATGTTTGCTGCATTGTGTTTTATTCTTGACTGTTATTAATTTTAATGTAAAGCCTAACCAGGGACAAGGGCTGCAAATTAGCTTTATGCTATATGCCCTATGTACGCAACATCAGTTATCTTTGTATAACAATGTCAAGTGTATTGTCCCTGTAAAATAAACAAGCGAATAAAATAAAATAAAATAAATCGCTAGAGCTGCAGCTGCGACTTGAACCATCCAAAACAACAAGCGTGTCGACTTTCTGTCTTCTGTGTTACAAGCAGGTGTCAGAAGCTTAAGGTTGTGTAGCGCCATCTAATGGCAAGCAGTGATTTTGCATACTCTTCTGCTCGACGCCAGTGAAAATCGCTTGGGTTTGAATCTGGAAAAACGCTGACGATAAACGCAAATGAAAAGCATCCCGGTGTGTACGAGCCTAAAGTGTTGAGCCCTGAAAAGTCATGTGGAATAAAACTAATTGCAATCCGACACTGAAAGCACAGCTCATTCGCTCCTGCTCACTGAGCGAGCTCATACAGAACACAACACATATGAAGTGAAATGAGGAGGCGTGTGGACACAACACAACATCTGCATCAAGTCATTTGAGCAAAGTCAAATGTGTATAAAATAGATTTTCACAACGACACTGTGAACTGTGGCTAGTGAAAATGGCAAGTGGCTAGTAAGTTTGGGAAACCACTAGCCACAGTGGCTGGTGATCAATAAAGTTAATGTCAAGCCCTGCTGTAACCCTTTATAATAACTGCAGACTGAAGCGTTCATTAAGCTCAACAGTAGTTAAGCAGAGCCAGACATTACTGATCAGTTCATAAACACTGCTACAAATGCTGAACTCTAGACATGTATAAACACACATCTAGTGTTCTTAATGTTTTTATTTTTGTGTGTGTGTGTGTGTGTGTGTGTGTGTGTGTGTGTGTTTCCAGCCGGTCTACTTGTTCTTTCGGTTGACCACAGGTCCAGGTAAACCTAATGCAAATAAGCACAAGTGTTGTGTCGTGCAGTGATGTGGTAAATATTGCCTTTTTCCTATCTTTATACTTATATATTATTATTATAGACATACATGTGCAGTGTGTGTGCGCATTCTTATCGTCTGTGTGTGTGTGTGTGTGTGTGTGTGTGTGTGTGTGTGTGTGTGTGTGTGTGTGTGTGTGTGTGTGTGTGTGTGTGTGTGTGTGTGTGTGTGTGTGTGTGTGTGTGTGTGTTGACCAGGGAAATGGTGCCAAAGGGTGGAGAAGATTTCATGAAAAGCGGCCCTGTGAGAAGCTCTGACACGGGTGGATGGACACACACACACACACACACACACACACACACACACACACACACACACACACACCCTGTAAAGACTTTTCAGCAGGACTGAGCAGTCGCATTTGTTGCAGTGCATGCTATCATGTCCATAGAAACCATACACTGAGTTCATCAATGCTTCAAGTTTCGAGATTGTGGATACACACTAACACACACACACTGACACATACACTCTTACTAACACACATACCCAGACAAACTTTCTTATAAACAAACACACATACTGACACACACTGTTACAAATACACACGTATACTCACACATACACTTTTTTTTACAAACACACATTCTGACACAGACTCTTTTACACACACACACACACACACACACACACACACACACACACACACACACACACACACACACACACACACACACACACACACACACACACACACTCAAAAAAAAACACTTAGACCAATACACACTTTTACACTCACACTGTCATACACACACACACACACACACACACACACGTACACTTTCACACCGTCTTACAAATAAACACACGCAAACACTCACAAACTGTCACACCTCACATACACACACACATGCTCTGTCTCAAACACACACTCCCACTTACAAACACACACTCTCACACACACTCTCTAACATACTCTCACAACACACACACTTTTAAAAACACACACACAAACACACACTCACACACTCTTAAGCAATTACACACACACACACTCTCACTCTCACAACACACACTCTGTTAAAAACACACACTCACACACTCTTAAGCAATTACACACACACTCTCTCTAACACACTCTCAAACACACACACACTCTCGTACAAACACACACAAACTCTCGCAAACTGTCACACAGACACACCTCACATACACACACACTCCCACTTACAAACACGCACTCACACACACACACGCACACACACTCATGCATTTACACACACACACTCTCTCTAACACACTCTCAAACACACACACACACACACTCTTTTACAAACACACACACAAACACTCTTAAACAATTACACACACTGTCCTACAAAGAAATACACAAACAAACACACTCACGCTGTCTTACAAATACACACACTCGCAAACTCTTTCTCAAACACACACAAACACATTTACACCTGCACTGTCACACACACTCTTAAACACACACATTCTCAGTTACACACACTCTCACACACACACACACACACACACACACCGAGGTCAGCTGTTGTCCTTGTCTCCAGCTGCTCAGAGATCCTCCACAGGTTCTGAAGTGTGTCAGACGGCGAGCTCCTTCCCTCAGTGTGTCAGATGTGTGAACAGTGCAATGCAGAATCCCTCAGATACGGCTGTGTTCCTCTAGCGTTCGCTTTATTTCTACATGATGCCATAGAGGTGTGACTTTAGCGCTTTGATGGAGATTTCTAGACGTTCTCTCTGCTAGAATAGATGGCTCTCTACAGTATAGATATAGATATATTCTGTTTGTATGATTTCCTCCTTCATCGCATATTGTTTGATTTATTATTTTAGTTTTTGGATTGTGACGTATCACTCTGCCGTGCCGCAAAACAACCGCCGAGTCTCATTTTATATACTGTACTTTTTAATAATTTATAATTCCTACCAAATCTGTTATGCTGACGTATATAGAGAGATACCGACGGCTGCTTCCAGTGTGACGATCCTCAAATGTTAGATAGACAGATATACGACTACATTTACATCATCGTTAGCCGGAAATACATTTCAGCCAATATGATTTATATAGACTTGAAGACAAAATCAGCTGCTCTCCTGTCAAATTTTAATTATTTAGCAAATATTTCCCAAAGTGCTGTTCAAATGAAGACATTTCTCAACATGACAGTGTTCATAACTCATTCTTAATCACTGATTCATTTTCTCCTTCCCATGATGACAGTAAATAACATAAGCTAGCTATTCTTCAAGACACTAGTCAAACACATCTGTTAATGAACAGTTTCAGTGTGTATTTGCGGAGGTGATCTGCATTATGGGATGTTGATCTCTGCTTTGTCCTCTTCTGATGTTGAACGTTCAACTCTACAGTTTGGCAAAGTGACTTTTATTGACATTTTAGTCGTTTGGTATAAGAAATAATATCTAGAGAACTAAGCGTGTAGAGTAACAGAACATATGCTGGAGTTTATTGCATGCATGCTTTCCGCTACATTCATTCTTCCATGGCGAGGCGCCACACCAAAATGCATCCCGCCATGGCTACATCACAGCTTCTCGTTCAAAACATTCAGTCGTTGCTGTTTTTAGTAGCGGGTTATAATCACACCACAACCAATTCAAATGTAAGTCAATTACAACAGTGCGAACTTTCTGTAATTGTAGTAGTGCTACCCTTAAAGATGATATGCTGACTGACTGACTGACAGGTGCATGAGGCCAGCAAACACGACGTAGCTTTCAGTTAAGATGAACACTGTTTCCTTAATTATACTTTATTCATAGATGAAGGTCTGTAGCTCTGCATACAATAGCTGCGTCTCAAATGGCACACTATGCACTCATGCACTATGTACTTATGCACTTTCACACTCAACAGTATAGTATGTATGTAGTGTCCTAAATGGAGCACTAATGTTTTTTTTTTAACTAAGCAGAAATTTCAATCGTTTCCCTGATGATGTTTGACGGTCGCCAAATCAGTGAAATAAATGACCAAACTGTCAAATAACACCTGCCGTGAGTATAACCGCATTCACCATCGGGAGGCGCTATAATCAGTCTCGTAAGAGAATTTTGATTTCACCATCCAAAATAAATAAAGGTATCCCCGATAGCTCCGCCCCTTCCGCTACGTGAGCAAACCTTGAGTGTGTGAAGTGTCCATCAGTACACACTTCATTATACCGGCTGAATGAGTGCAGCATCCGGGTCATTACAGTGCACTTATTATTATTATTGTTTTCAGTGTGAACACACTACTCACACTTTCATACTACAAAATGGCTTAGAATAGTGCATACGTATGCAATTTGGGACGCAGCTAATGACTTTATTGCTGGAGTTTATAGCCGTTTCACTTTACTTCAGGACGCATTAATGCCGCTCTGTAGGTCTATTGGAGACATTCATAAATATTCCTAGCAAATCTAATAAATGTTGGAGACATACTACATAAACGCACTAAATCACACTTCAGCAGTGTTTATTCGAGAGCGCACAAGAAGATCTGCGCTTGAGCAGTGTATATTTGAGGGCGTGCAAGAGGTTTTGTGCACGAACAGAGGAAATCGGCACACAAGCAAAGAGATTCTAAAAGAGGTTAAAACAGAACATTACTAAAATCAATACTTCAGCCATGGTGTCGTCCTTCCTCCAGCGTGCAGAACTCCAATATTGATTCTGGAGTTTAACTGGTTTTGATTCAGCATTTGATTTTACTGCTGTCACTCATGTGAATCTGCGTGAACGTGGTGTGCAGATGCACAAATCTACATTGGCAGACAGTTTGAGCTACTTATCAGAACTATGGGAATTATCCAGCCTGATCTCACGAGAAAACATCAGTGTTTTACGTTTTGCCAGTTTAATGGCTAATTCGGACGAATTCGTACGAGTTCAGTCGTACGAAATTGTACAGTTTTAAAAAGGAGGCGTGGCTCCTAACCCCACCCCTAAACCCAACCGTCATTGGGGGATGAGCAAATTGTACTAAATTGTACGAATTAGATTGTACAGATTCATACGAATTAGCCACTGAATCAAAAAGTTACGAATTGCCGTGAGATTGTGTTGGAATTATCAGCCCAACAGTATTTAATGGACTGATTTCATGCGGCTGCCATTTGTAAAAGCGAAAACAAGGCTGCGGTGAGAAGAAAGCCCAAAGTATTGTCTGAGTATCTGAAGTATCGCAAATTTATCATTTCACCGCCTTTCGAGTGAGCCGAAGGTTTGTTCTGAATGACTGGTGAAAATAAAAAGGCATATCAGAGCTCATTTTCAGTTAAGGGAAATGGCAGTAGATAGCTAATGTTTTCTTTCCCAGACACACATTTTAGATGCCATTTATCAAACTCAAGTTAACGATTCGATGCTTTCGCTATATTAGGCCTGTCAACATGCTGAATTTTGGTACTGAAATTTATCAAAAAATGCTAATTTCTTGCTAACCCGTTGTTTTCACCAGCGCTCAACAGAAATGACTGTGATTGGCTGTACAGGTCATCAGTTCACCACACTTCTACTATTTACCAAGTGCAAACACAGACAAGCGATCGACTGATCTTCGTGTTTTTAAAATGTATCTGTGTTTGCACTGGGTGAAGAGCAGTGAACTGATGACCTTCACGGCCAGTCACAGTCATTTCTGTTGCGCACTGGTGGCAAATCAGGGGTGTTTAAGAACGCACTCAGCATTACCTTAAAGTGTTAAAGTGGGACAACACTATTACAGACAGCACGAGGGTGTGCTACAGAACACTGCATTGTTTTATCACTCAACGGGTTACATAGGCTGAAGCAGGGAAGCGTCGTCACGGTGTTTACCTGTTGCCATGAGCTGAAGCCTAGGAGGAAACTCTTAAAGACATTGTGATGCTGTTTGATGCTTAATCTGCTTTTAATTGTTTAAATTAAACTTTACTGAATGATATTAAAGTGATGTTTACACCATTTCTGCATTTTTAAATCTCGGCAACAGCTGGAGCTCTGTAGTCCACAGCATCTTGCTGCAGTGTTTACAGTGCTGGTCCAATACTTCCGGGTGCTTCCCACTACAGCCTCGCTTCCGTGTTTTAAGATGACGGCCGCTTGAAATAAGCGTATTGGATGAACATTTTTGAGTTTTATGCCTCACCCAGAATAAAAAAAATACATATAAATGCATTTAGATCACTTTCTTTAATCAGTACTTTTGGACTGAGAAGAGACTTTCAACCAGCACAACAACACGTGTCTGAAGACCATCACCTACTGCACCTTTAACTAGGTTAATTAAGTTAACTAGGCAAGTCATTGGGCTATGGTGGTTTGTTCTGGCTAATAATTTTGACCTCTTAAAAAATTTAAACTGCTTTTATTCCAGCCAAACTAAAACAAACAAGATTTTCTCCAAAAGAAAGAAGTAGTATAGAGCTTATTCTTCACATTTGAGTGAGAGCAGCCGTTGGAATCTTTCGGCTTCGGCTCTCATTGACGTCCGAAGATGATTAAAGTTTAAAACGGTTTGTTGTGCAGGTTAAACTGATATTATCCTATTATATTCTACTTTTTATGTACAGTCATGAAACACACTTGTTTGTAGAGCGAGTAGTTTTCTGACGTTTATTATTTATAGTCATTTCTCCAATAGGCAGTGGAATCTGAAGTCCTAAAACAATTGTAGAAACAAGCGCACTTTATAATATAAATAATACAGTAAAAATGTGCTTGCTCTGTTAAACATCACTTGGGAAATATTTGACTAAGAATGCAAATTGTATAGGAGAGCTATTATTTTTGCCTATATACATATACATAGCCATCTTTATCTCTTAAGCAGTGCCATAAACCCTGCAAGTATATAATGTTTAAGTTTCTATAGCAGTCTTGCTGGGTTATTACAGTACTGTTCTTATTCTAACTTATTTCTGTGTAATAATGTTATATATGGTTCTGAATGTGATATTTGAATAGGCCTGGGTATATCTTTACAAAATAGCTGTATCTTTTCTTTTTGTATGATTTTGTTTTGTTACTATATTATTGTGCCATGGTGCCAACTGTTGAACTCCAATGTCAGAAGTGCAGTTTTGGCGATGTGCTTTAAGAAAAAACACTCAAGTGATGGACTTTATTTACACTTTACTTTACACTCTAGACTGAGTTTTACTCAGCAGGAGCAGTGTAAAGCAAATGTGCTCCTCTTGAATGTCTTGTGCTGAATTGATTCTACACTACAGATCCGTTAGGTTTTCTGGGAATGATTTTGTGTCGCCTTGACTGTGATTTGGGTGGAAAAAGTGCTTGTTAACTGTTTTGTTTTGTTGATTTTTCCAAATCTTGATTTGCAGCCAGTCAGGCGATATAGGATTCCGTCTTTTCTTTAGGCAGATTAAAGTGATTAAACAGTGGATGGCAAGACCTCCGAAAGCAATAAAACCATTAGAAGTCAATCAATGAGCGGATGAATCAGTGCCTCAGTGTGTCATTAGTGGAGCTCATCGTCACTGACCCTCCACAAGCTGATCAACAATCAACTTTCTGCACTCTAGATGCCTGCGGGACTCATACATATACACCAATATCCTGTAGGATGTAGAACGATCCCTCGTGAAGAATACAAATATACTGTAGTAAATACTGCAGGGTTTTTGAGCCATGAAGTACCTAAATTAATCTGTTGGAGGTGATTCTGTAGTTGCCATGGTGACACAAAAACTATAGTAATTGATCTGTTGTGGTGATTCTACAGTTGCTATGGTAACACAACAACTAATAGTAATTGATTTGTTGTCATGATTCTAAAGTTGCTATGGTAACACAACAACTATAGTAATTGATCTGTTGTGGTGATTCTACAGTTGCTATGGTAACACAACAACTATAGTAATTGATCTGTTGTGGTGATTCTACAGTTGCTATGGTAACACAACAACTATAGTAATTGATCTGTTGTGGTGATTCTACAGTTGCTATGGTAACACAACAACTACAGTAATTGATCTGTTGTCATGATTCTACAGTTGCTATGGTAACACACCAACTGTAATAATTGAATGGTTGTGCTGATTCTACAGTTGCCATGGTAACACAACAACTGTAACAATTTGTTGTGGTGATTCTATAGTTGCTATGGTAACACAAAAACTATCGTAATTGATCTGTTGTGGTGATTCTACAACTGTAACAATCTGTTGTGGTGATTTTATGGTTGCTATGGTCACACAGCAACTGTAACAATCTGTTGTGGTTATTCTGCGGTTGCTATGGTAACACAATAACTAGTAATTGGCCTGTTGTGATTCTGTAGTTGCCATGGTAACACAGCAACTGTAACATTGTTGTGGTGATTCTATAGTTGCTATGGTAACACACCAACTGTAATTTAATTCTTGTGGTGATTCTACTATTGCTATGGCAACAGAAGAACTATAGTAGTTGACCTGTTGTAGGGATTCTATAGTTTTTATGGTAAAAAACCAACTGTAATAATTAAACAGTTGTGGTGATTCTATTGTTGCCATGGTAACACAGTAACTGTAGCAATCTGTTGTTGTGATTCTATAGTTGTTATGGCAACACAGTAGCTATATGTTCCAATAGTTTTCTACAACTATGCTACTTCAATACACCACAGCTCACTGCAGTAAAAACTAAAGTATACTACAGTATTTATTACAGTTTATCAGTTCACTACATTCAAAAGATGCTGGGTTATTTCACTTTTACTTCAGAGTAAAATATAGACATCATATGAATTGAATCATCATTTTAGTTTGCTCTAAATTGGATTGAAATAACCCAGAGTGATTTTTTTAGTTGACCGTATGCTGGAGCATTCATTAACAAAGAGTTGTAAATAGTATAATGTAAACAGTATAATGCACTACTATAGCATGGTTCAGAAAAACTATAGTATTTACTATACATTACTGTAGTATTTTCCATGTGGGTTTTATCATTAGGCGACTCGTTATTAACTACTAGATTATATTTATGAAATTGTGTGTTCATTTGGTCAGAGTGTATTTATAGATATTATTGTTATTGAACAGAACATTTGGATGTCTTGTTTAAATGACGGGGAGAGTCGCACAATGTTCGGGAATGTTTCTTTGATTTGCATGGAAATCTAGTCAATACAGGGTTTGCGCGTGTTTCTGTAAACCCGTTTCCATGCGCATCTCTCATCACGGGTCGATATCCAAATTGTAGCCTATACTGTCATTATTTAAAGCTTTTCCCAAATAAATTTACATATCACAAAAATATGTGTCTGTGTTTGCAGAGCCGTGTGTTTGTGTTGCGCAGGGCGGATCTCAAAACTGCAGAGAGCTCGTCAATAAATGATTCGCACACGCGTTACAGGAGCTCGTTCAGACTGAGACAAATAAACCGGAGCTGGATCTATAAATGTTGAACACAAACTGGGTCAAATGTGGACATTGGGTTAAACTTGGTCCTATAAATTGTATTTAATTTAATAACCCAGCAGTTGTTTTTTGTCCATATTTAACGCAAAAATAGGCTGAAATAATCCAGGATTTTAGAATGATTAAATATCTGTCATCATTAGTCTGAGGTGATCCTGCAGAACACGGGTCATATCTGCTTCATTCCTCTGATGAAGATAAATAATCAAAGATTTGATCGGATTATTTTTTTATTATTGTTGTTTTTGTTATTAGGCATATTATTGCACTGAAATAAGTAAAGGTTGCTGTAACCCCGTGTTGGGTCAAATAGAAAACCGCTGGGTTTTTAAATTGTTATTTAAAATTAATAGAAAAACAATGAACCCAACGCTGAGTTATAACACCCCAGCATTTTAAAGTGTAATATTAAAGATTTAAAGTAGTTAAAGATTTGATCAAATAGTTATTATCATTATTATTAATTGTTATTATTATTAAAAATAATAATTATTGTTGTTGTTGTTAATATTAGGCATGTTATTGCACTGTAAAATTATAGGTTGTTGTAACCCCATGTTGGGTCAAATATAGACAAACCCAACCACTGGGTTTTTTAATTGTTATTTAAAATTATTGAAAAAACAATTAACCCAACATTGAGTTATAACAACCCTGCATTAGAGTGTAGTATTACAGATTTAAAGTAGTCAACGATTTGAACTAATTATTATTATTATTATTAATTATTATAATTGTTGTTATTATTAGGCATGTTATTGCACTGTAAAATTACAGGTTGTTGTAACCCCATGTTGGGTCAAATATAGACAAACCCAACCGCTGGGTTTTTTAATTGTTTAAAATTAATTGAAAACCAATTAACCCAGCGTTTAGTTATAACAACCCTGCATTTTAGAGTGTATATTAAACATTTAAAGAAAAGATTTGAACAAATTATTGTTGTTGTTATTAGGCGTATTATTGCACTGAATAATTATAGGTTGCTTTAACCCCTGTTGGGTCAAATATATATAAACCCAACTTGTTGTTGTTTAATTGTTATTTAAAAATAATTTAAACACAACTTACCCAACGTTGAGTTATAAGAACCCAGCATTAGAGTGTAGTATTATAATTGTATTAATTTTTGTTAGTATATATTTATGTTGTCGTTTAATTATAATTTTGTCGCTCGTCTGTAAATTCATATTTGTGATATGTTAGCTTTTTTAAAATTATGCAATGTCATTATACAATTATTCATATTAATTTGCAAGCAATTGTAAAATATGGACAAACCCCAAAATTCGGGAAAAACATTAACGTTAATTTAAAACAAATATAAACATCCAGCATTTTAGAGTGTATGGATATAATAATAATATAATAATAATAATTATTAAAGTAATAATAATTATTATTAAAAAGAAATAATAAAATAATAATAACAATTAAAAAGTAAAATAATAATAATAATAAAAGCGTGTATTAAGTGTTTACAACATTCGCGGTCAAATAAACAGACATCACAACCCCAAAAACCAAACAGTTTGGTCAAAAATATGCACTAAATGACAGAAAGATCATGACATATTTAAAACATCGGCTTGTTAAATAATTTATTGATAATACAAAGTTTTTCTTCCTTCATCACGGAAGCAATAATATTCTCTTCATCGATATTTAAGTCCATCTTTGAGTATTTCTCGTGTTGTGAGGTAAAACATAAACTCCTTCCATTGAAAGTATAAGCGGCCAAAAAAAGGACATTGTTATTAAAACAAACTCTATTCACATCATTTACAACACTGGCACTTTATACACTTTGTGTACCTGCTTTCAAAATAATAAAAAAGTACATGTTTTTAGGCGAAAGAGGCGTCGTTATTCTTCTGCGATCGATTTTGGTCACGCTTTACAATCAGGTTGCATTAGTTAATGCATTGGTAATGTATTTACTACATGAATTATTAATCAACAATACATGTACATAATTTCTTAATGATAGTTCAACATGTATGCATTATTAACATCCAAATTCATGCACCGTGAGTTAACGAACTAACAGTGAACACTGTATTAACATGAATAAATACTGCCATGAATGTCCTGTTCGTTCATGCTAATAAATGCATTAACTGATATTAACTAGTACAGCCTTGTTGTAAAGTGCGACCGTCTGATCTTAAATGACCTATGATGATGATGAGGGGAGATTGGCACGTCTTCGTGATGCTTTAATAACATAATTTACTCAGTAAAAAATATATATACATCTCACGTCCACTCTAACTGTACAACTGCAGCGAAGCCAAAGCAGTGTGAACAGTGTGTTTATTATACCCTGCTTAATTCTGCCCCAGTTCTGCAGGAGAATCTGAGACTGATGAAGATGATGCTGAAGATGCACTGAAAAGGGAATGAGTTATTGAATTTACTGAAGAATTTAAGGTAACTGGCTGCAAACAATTTATATGCACTCAAAAGATGACTTCTGTGTGATTAAACTAAATTAAAATGAGTTGAAGAAACACAATTCTTTACTTTTGTTTTGGGATAACTTAATTGTTTTATGTTCAATCCACTCAAATTTGTAAAAAACGATTAGCTTAATGGATTTGTGTTGAAATAGAGAGTGTGTCGGCTGAATTTAAACACAAATTAAATGCAGTAATGTTCAACTTGCTAACATTCAGCCCATATTAATTGCTTGCAGCCAGTTACCTTTAAACACATGTAGTAAATCCAATGCATCATGTTTTGGTTTCAGTGCATGAAGAGTCTTTGAGCTCAGATTGATCACAAAGTGTCCGAGCTGTTGCTGCACGGGCTGAGGAGCGACAGGTTACTCGTCTTGTGCTTCTTCAAAAGTCTTGTGATTTTCTCGTCGTCAGAGTTCGGGTCCAGGGGTTTGTTATATTCATCATCTTCGTCGTTATCCGAGCTCTCCTTCATCTTCTCCGTCTCAGAGTCGTGCTTTTTCTTGGCCGTGGCCATTTCTGCCGCGTGCCTCTTTCGCCATTTAGTTCTTCTGTTCTGAAACCAAACCTGAGAAAGAAGAGGAGAACACAACACTTCAGCGCGAGGGTGGCTGTAGATGATAACAGGAATTCACTGAAAATTATTCAAAGATGATTCCTTGGATTTACTTTTTTTTTTTTAGGTTAAGTGATTGTAAACAATTTATTTGGGCTGAATTTAAACAAACAAATTAAGTTGAACACTCCTAAATTTAATTTGTTTGTTTAAACTCAACACAAATAAAATATAAATGATATATTCTGTAAAAAAAAAGCTATATGGAGCGATTGTTGCTATAAAACTTAATGAGAATTATTTATAGAATTTATTAAATCACTCTGTAAAATTGATACTTTAGAGCAATTGTTGCTATAGACGTTAATGAGAATTATTTATATTATTTAATAAATGACATACTCTGTGGAAAAATGATTCTGTAGCGCGAGTGTTGCTACAAAAGTTAACGAGAATTATTATAGCCTTTAATATTAATTAAATTACGTGTAGCTAATGTAAAAAAATGTGTTCAACGCAATCGATTTGTGTTGGGACGACATGAATGAAGTTAACTTGTTAGTTTTTACAAATTTAAGAAGATTGGAGATAAAACAATTAAGTTGTCCCAACAAAAAAAAAACAAGGATTGTGTTGTTTCAGCTCATTTCAAATTAATAGTTATTTTAAGTGTATTATTGTATTTTAATTACGTCTGCTCCCCGCAGTAACATCAAAAATAAAAGTTAATGTTGCACAGTGAGACGAAAGATGCTATATTGATATCCAGCTAGACTTTACCGATTTTTATCACGCCACCTGAAAATGTTTAATTAAAACAACTGGACTGAAAATATATAATTAATTTAAAGCAGGTTTAAAATGCTGCAGCCCAATGTTGGATCAAATATGGAAAAGGCTGTTGTGTCAAAACTGTAGTTTAAATTTAATTAGCCTTAAAAAAGAAAACTTGTAACGTTAACAACACATTTTTATTTAGAGCGTACATGTAATTAAGAGCAAATATTTGTTTCCTATTTTAAAGTAATTAAAAAGTTGAGCAGGGTTTTCGTAAAGCAAAGGCCTAAATGTGTCCTAATGACAACAAAATTGTTAGGAAAACATTATTAGTTATCCGCAATTATCCGCGTCCTAAATTAACGGTGCGACCTCTCATCTCTCTGCTTTGCAAACTTATTGGTGGTTTTCAGCTGTGAGAAGTTAAGTCTTAGATTGATCTGGGAGTTTTGTGTTTACCTTGACTTGGCTCTCGGTCATTCCCAGAGAATAGGCGAGTCTGGCTCTCTCCGGACCGGCCAGATATTTGGTCTGCTCGAAGGTTTTCTCCAGTGCGAAAATCTGCTGTCCTGAAAAAGTCGGTCTGGAATGTTTCTTCTTGCCATCTTTGTCCAGCATCATGTTTGCTTGGGCTGAAGAAGAAGAAAAAAACGAGACACGGTCAGCTAATAAACCCACTCAACTTCATGAGAGATTGCGCTGTCATGTCACTGAGAGCCAACAAGTGTCAAACACCACACTCTGTAAATAAAAACATGCTGGTTAAAATATGAACAAAACCGACTTCTCGGCTAGTTTAGGCAATTAACGCATAGCGCAGATTTAACGCACTGGTTGCATTTGTGGACATTTCGCAATAAATGTGGGTTTAAATAACACAGCGTTTTAAAAAAGTACAATAAAATATTCCAACTCGAGGATCTAAGCTTGATTTCGATCAAGCGCGCAAAACTCACCCGCACAGGGAACCCGCGGGTCTCTCCACGGCGAGCCTTGCATCATTCCCGGCCAGAATATGGGCGCCCGCCCGGGCAGCTCCGTCAGCGGTTTGGGGTATCTAGAAACGGCCGCCGGGTTGAAGTACATCCCGGCTGAAGTGGCCAATCCGTTGATCCTAGGGAAACCCGAGAGCAGCTGTCCTGCAGTGGTGATGGGTCTGCCCAAAATATCGCTTATTCCATGAGGCGTCCCCAGCGGGATCTGAGAGTTCAGGTTGCCGAGAGAAGGAGCCTTGAAGCCGGCGGGACTCTGCAGAGCGTACGGGAATAAAGAGGTCTTCATCTCGGTCATGTTGTGCAGCGCAGCCAGTGGAGTGCTGCCCAGGACGAACGCACTCTGCCGGTTACTATCCATCTGTCCCACCGCTAACATTGGTGCGCCGGAGCCACAGGACAAACCGCGGAGAAACAAAAACCAAGAACACAGCACACACAAAGTACAGCAAATAAAGTTTGACAGCTCATCCAACTGAACTTTCAACTGGAGGCGAAACTTTGCAAATGTTTCCCACGCGCGAGTGAGTTTCCGGAGCGCAATCCAATCGGCGGTGTTCGGCAGATCTGACGGCCGCTTCGAGTGCAGCGTGTTCCCCGCATCTGAGGTGCGATTCCCCGGTCAATGCGCTCCGGCAGCGACGACGAGCTGATAACCTCGCCGCCACCTGCGAGCGCGACTCCCCTATTGGAAGACTCTAAGTGACGCCACGCTGTGATTGGAGGACGCGCGGCGGGGAATTTGCATGCGCGCAAACGCCACAAAGCCGCACTCCATCAAGCTCGTATTGAAGCGGCATTAATGACGCGTCGCACTGTAGAAATCATTGTTTCTGCGTTTGACACAATAGACGCGTTTACTTTATGACGCCGGTGGCAGAGTAAGTACATTAACCTCATACAGCTGTGTCTAATCATATTAATAAGCGCTCGGTCGTTTGTTTAGCTTAGTCCATATACTGATGTTTAACAGATAATTAGCGCTCGCATATCCATCCATCGCGTTAGATGCAGTAGATAGTAATAAAGTGCGATTAAAGTATCGCGTCTTATTACTTCGCATCGTGCGTGTTTTTTTAAACATCAATATTGCATGGGGAAAATAGGCTATTATTTAATCGCGTCCTCTGTTTTGTATATCTCAGGTTATTATCAAACGAATAACTTAATATTTGCATGTTTAACATATTGCAATCTTTTATTTCAGTCTAAGTTTTAAAAGCAGACGAGTTGTTACTAAACCACTACTCAATTAATCATTTAAAATAATGTATAACACGAGTTGTTTGGTGTATAATTTAACGCATCCATTAGCGCGTGTTTTTCCCCATGCAGGGTGTTTTTATTATCAGTTTTAATCTTAATATATGCTGATAATATCTGATTCTCCACTGCATTTCTTTTCTTCTGCTCTGAGATCATTCATTCCTTCATTTAGCCGAGCTGATGTAGTACATTGGCATTGTTAAAACAACAATGCCGCATTTCTCCGCGATCTCTCCGTGATCTTGACTGGAGTGTTTTCTGCTGTGTGTTTTGTGGAGACAGACAGAGATCATCTGTTTAAGTGCAGCGCTCATGTTTTATGGATCTGCGGGGATGAAATATGACCGTGGCGAATTTAAAAGGGTTCAACATTATTTAGACCTTCATCAAAACAACGAGAAAGCAGAAACGCGCCGTGTGAAATATGACGATGACTTTACACATTTTCCATTAAAACAATACGAGCTTAAATGACATAAATAACAATCCAGTTATTTATTCATTCTGTGGGTTAACAGATAAAATGATTGCGACAATGCGGGTTTTGCGGATATTATCTAGCCTATATTTGTTTTACATTTATAAACTTATTCATTAATATAGTGACTATTTTTTAAATGTGTCGCCCAAACAAATAACATAATTCAAACCAATTTAAAGTGGGATATTTGATTTCCGATTTCACCTGTAATTTTACATGAATCGCTTATTGTAATGTGGTTGTAACTACTAAATTTTCAAGCTCGTGACAGTAAAACAAAGTCAAAATAAAGACAATCTGCCAGAATAAAAATTAAAACGATAAGTTAAACCCCATTATGTTTAGTGAATTTATTATTATTATTATTACCCTTTATTTTCTTTGCTTTGCAGTTCTTAAAGGGAAACGGGTTATAATTGTAATAGTATTTAATTTTATGTTCAGGTCTTTGCAGACACCACTGTTATTACTGTGTGAAGTCTTTTACTTGTCTTTTTGCATTAGAATGAATACAAATGTATAAAATCAAGGTGTAATTAAGCTTTGAGTTGTGTGTAAACAAACATTATATTGCATTAACTCTCATGTTATCAGATGAAGTTGTAAGAAATAAACAATAAACTCTAATCCGAACTAAGTCCTACGTGTAAGCTATTTTTTATTTACACATTGCTGTTGTTAAAATATAAAATATGGTAGTAGTAATACAAATAATAGGCTAAAATAACTAGAGTTATAATGAACAGTAAAACATACATAAATCATAAATCATTTGCCATTTGTGACCGGCATTTGTCTTATAAAAACGGCATTAGAATAATAAGCTTGTTTTGATGAGTATCAGCTGCTGCTGTTTTTATGGCAGAGCATTTTATACTTATGCTTAAATCCCCTATTTTCAAATTAACAAACATGTTCATTCGTAATTTCTTAAAAAACGTAATAAACATGTTTGTGGACAGCGGCCGCTGTGCGTTGATTTACAGTGAAACAGCGACATCCAGCGGTCAACTGCAGAACTAAAGACGAGCGATTATCTATAAGCGAAGTTTTTTCTTAATCAAATCTCCTTTCATTAAGAAGAAAACACGACTGCTCAGTCTCTGGATGTTTATTTCTTTCTTTCTAATAAATATGAAACTGTTCTCTTCAATTAAAATCTGAACTCTACATTTTCTTTCATTCTGTTGCACACTTCAAGTAATTTCCATGTTTTCCAATATAAAACCTTTCCTCATTTTATCCCTTCTGTGAAAATATGAACAGTGTATTCAGGTACTACTGTTTTAAATGAACAAATATGCATTTCTTTCAAGAACTCAAATGTTGTTTGTAAGCAAAACAAATTTTGTAATTAATAAAATATTTTTACTCAAATCTAAATCTGACACTGTTGTTATCTTTAATAAAAGTCTAAAATGTATGCATTTTATTTTATTCTGTTTCATTCTTAACAGCCATATTTATTTATTTTATTTATACAAAACCTTTCCTTACTCTGTCTCCTACAAAAATAAGATCAATATATTGAGTTATTGCTGTTTAAAAATAAGCAAATGTGCATTTGAAAGAGTTATTCATCTGTTGTTTGCAAGAAAATTAATCTTTGCAAGAAAAGTAGAGCTTTGTCTCAAGATAAATTAATATAATTAATCAGAATCAGACATTTAATATGACATTAAACTAATTGTAATTGTTTTTGTGGTCAAATAACTATGAAACGCATCGTAATGCATTGTAATGCACAATATTGCTTTAATACCACAGCACACACACATATAGGATATATCAGGAATGCCTAAAGTTTTCCTATAAAAGGCAAAAAACCAAATGTCATTGAGAGCCGTGGGCCAAATGTAAATACTGTACAAAAGCAGGCACATCTCTCTTAATTAGGAGCTCAGCCAAAACCGCAAAAAGTGCAAATAAATGTAAATCAAAGGCGGCAACACCAAGGCTCCAAAAATACAAATTTATTAAATTAAAAAGGCTGACACAGAGCGCTCAGTGTCAGCCTTTTTAATTTAATAAATTTGTATTTTTAAGCCTTGGTGTTGCCGCCTTTGATTAACATCCAAATGTAAATACACCAAACTATTTTACATTAAAGTTGCCATGGGTAATTTCCTATTTTTTTTTCTTAATATTTAAAATTTTTTACTTTAAATTGTCTTATCCAATGCAGTATAACTTACAATAAAATGATAACTTCTAGCAAAAAAAACATAAACAGTCACAATTATAACACTGGAGTTTAATGCTGAATACAGTCAAGCAGAATCTGCCTCGGCCTTATTTTGTCCTCTATCTGTCAGGTGACCGTGTCTACATTAAAAAAAATCCGATTAATTTACATCATTTATTACAAAAATTTCATTTTAGTTTGCTTTTAACAAACATCAAAGGGTTACATTAAATTTGAATTGACAATACCAATAGTCTCAAACTGAACTCCTGGAGGGCCGCAGCTCTGCATAGTTTAGCTTCAACCACCTCCAACGCACACCTGCTGACTAGTCTTGATTAGATCATCTGTGTTTGATTAGTGTTGGAGCAAAACAGCGCAGAGCTGCGGCCCTCCAGGAACTGACTTTGAAATCTCTGCTCTAAACCCTCCCCATTATTCTCAGATGGTGGGCAAAATCAAAGGTTACCATGGGCCAACTTTGGCCAGCAAGCCGAAGTTTGGACATCTCTGGGCTTTATTCAGGGGCAGATTCAGGGATTTGTGGACCGTAAACAGAACACACAGTAATATGCACCCTTCGCATTTGTATTTAGCTGCCTTTTTCTTTTATCTCTCAGTCTGGATTTCTCCATTTTAAAGTGAATTCATAACTAAAAATACTGAATAAACGTTTGGTTTTGGTTTTGAAAACTAAATCTTCACCTGGTTTGACTGCTGGACTGATCCATGATTGTGAGTGGGGGACACATGTGCACAGATGTAATAATTAGGGTTAAATTGTATTTGTTGAACACGCACCAAACAAAACACACCACTAAATATCATCTCATATAATTTATAAAAACGTAAAGGTAATTATAGGGGCCCCTCAGATTTCCTGGGGCCCTAAGCGACCTCTCTAACTGGTTACATCCGCCCCTGACTACATACAGAGATTCATTTTAAAACTGAATTAATGTAATTATGAAACTGTATAAGGAAGAAAAGAACGAGCAGGGGAGAAGTGGTCTCCAACCACGTGACTGTATGTATTAAATCTCTCTGTAATCATGTTTTAGAAATGAAAACAACATTTTCCACAATATTAATGTGATTAACAATACAAAACACCAGTTCAAGCCCTTGAGCAGCACTGAATTCTACTAAATTTAGTAAAATCCTGCATGTTTTTCTCTAAAAACGTTCGTGTTCGACCGTAGAAAGAAAGAATAATTAAATATCTTGGCTGAGAAGCGAGAGAGTAAAGTAAATGAGCAAATGTTAATCGTGAACAGTGAAGTGGTGCTGCCGCCTTGTGGCCGACAGCAGAATTGCAGCGCACTTTCACAGTTATAATGGAGATGATTCATTTTCCTTTGGTGAAGTAGTCCTTTATTCATCAGGGGTCGCCACAGCTGAGTGAACCACCAACTATTCCAGCATATGTTTTACATAGCAGATACTCTTCCAGCTGCAATCCATCACTAGGAAACACTCATGCACACTTATTCACACACACACTCATACACTATGGCCAGTGTAGTTGATCAGTTCCCCTATAGCGCATGTGATTGGAATGTGGGGGAAACCGGAGCACCCGGAGGAAACCCACACCAACACGGGGGGAACTCCATACAGAAACACCAACTGACCCAGTTGGGACTCGAACCGGAGACCTTCTTGCTGTGACACCACTGAACCACCATGCCGACTAAAACATTGCATCCAAAAATAAAAGTTTGTACTAGTATATTTATTGTGTATGTAAAACACCTGCATGCATATATTTGAGGATATGCATTCAATATTTATTTACATTTAGATATAAAATGTGTATGATACAATTAATAAACATTTAAATGTCTTTGTAACAAAACAGTTTTGTTTCTATGTATGTTTGTTTGCTTGTGGCACATATGTATATTAAACATAACACACATACTGTATACACACACACACACACACACACACACACACACCTTACTAGTACCAGGTTGGCCCCTTTTTGCCTTCAGAACTGCCTTTAATCCTTCATGGCAGAGATTCAACAAGGCACTAAAAATATTCCTCAGAGATTTTGCTCCATATTGTCATGATAGCATCACACAGTTGCTGCAGATTTGTCGGCTGCACATCCATGATGCCAATCTCCCGTTCCACCACATCCCAAAGCTGCTCTATTGGATTGAGCTCTGGTGACCGTGGAGGCCATTTGAGTACAGTGAACTCATCGTCATGTTCAAGAAACCAGTCTGAGATGATTGAGCTTTATGACATGCTGCGTTATCCTGCTGGAAGTAGCCATCAGAAGATGGAGACACTGTGCTCATAAAGGGATGGACATGGTCAGCAGCAATACTCAGGTAGGCTGTGGCGTTGATGCTCAATTGGTACTAATGGACCCAAAGAAAATCTCCCCCACACCATTACACCACCACCACCAGCCTGAACCGCTGATACAAGGCAGGATGATCCATGCTTTCATGTTGTTGAGGCCAAATTGTGAGCCGAGCATCTGAATGTGTGAGCAGAAATGGAGACTCATCAGAGCAGCAACGTTTCTCCAATCTTCTATTGTCCAGTTTTGGTGAGTCTGTGTGAATTGTAGCCTCAGTTTCCTGTTCTTAGCTGACAGGAGCGGCACCCGGTGTGCTCTTCTGCTGCTGTAGCCCATCCGCCTCAAGGTTGGACGTGTTGTGTGTTCAGAGATGCTCTTCTGCAGAGCTCGGTTGTATCGAGTGCTTATTTGAGTTACTGTTGCCTTTCTATCAGCTGGAGCCAGTCTGGCCATTCTCCTCTGACCTCTGGCCTCATCAACAAGGCATTTGCGCCCACAGAACTGCCGCTCACTGGATATTTCCTCTTTGTCGGAGCATTCTCTGTAAACCCTAGAGATGGTTGTGCGTGAAAATCCCAGTAGATCAGCAGTTTCTGAAATACTCAGAGCAGCCCGTCTGGCAGCAACAACCATGCCACGATCAAAGTCTCTTAAATCCCCTTTCTTCCCCATTCTCATGCTCGCTCTGACCTGCAGCAGATCCTCTTGACCAGGGGTGTCCAAACAAGTTGGAGCTAAACTCTGCAGGGACACCGGCCCTCCAGGACCGAGATTGGTGACCCCTGGTCTCGACCATGTCTACATGCCTAAATGCAGTGAGCTGCTGTCATGTGATTGGCTGACTAGAAATTTGCGTTAACAAGCAGTTGGACAGGTGTACCTAATAAAGTGACCGCTGTTTATATATAATATATAGTGTATAAGTGTGTGTATACATAAACTGTATAAATATAGTGAGTGAGTGTGAGACTGTGTGTGTGAGTCTGTATTTAGATGTGTGTTAGAGAGGAAGAATGTGTGTGTGAGTGTTTGTATATAAATATGTATGTGTGTGTGAGAGAGAAGAGTGTGTAAAAGTATGCATGTTTTTGTGTGTGTATGTATGTACAGTATATATATATATATATACATGTCAGAGAGGGTGTGTGTGTGTGTGTGTGTGCTGCTGTCTTTTGTCCAGCAGGTGGCACCAGTCACCAGGTAAACCACTGTCAGCAGCATCGCCTGAAGAAACTCATCACTGAGCGCGGGAAACAGCGCTGTGACGTCACCGCTGTAGTCTCCGTCGGTTTCTGATCTTCACGCAGCGTCAGATCTGAACAGGATGAGCTTGAAAACAGCAGACATCGCTGGAGGAAACGCACACACGCACTCACTCCAGGTAACTGAGAGACCGAGAAATAAAAAGACACACACACACACACACACTCTGCACATAAACAAACTGCTGTGAAGTTTTAAAAGCACGCGTGTCTCCCGTTAGCGGCCTCTGATGGCGGACACCAGAACTGCAGCACTGCTGGAATGTATTTGTTTGTTTGTTTGTTGTGTTAATGGTTATTTATTTCACATCGAAGCGACATTCTGCCCTAAAAATAATGAAGTAACTGAGGTACATTAATTTATTCATTGCCATCTGTATAACAATGAACTCCCCTTTCAGACACTCAGGGCGAATGCAGTGGGCAACACCCAATAACATCTCGCACTGATTTAAAGAGCCCATATTATACATGAAATTGGGTCATATCTTGGTTGTAAGGGTCTCCAACAACAGTCTAATATGCATGCAAGGTCAAAAAACACTTTCATGGTCTTATAATCTGCATTTATTTTTACCTAATTATCCCAGCGACCCCCGAAAAAATCGTCCAGTGATTCATTTGTTCCCAAACCTAACTATTTTATTGAGCAAAAACCCCAAAAACTGTCGAGGAGATCACATAGCTTGTTTCACTCTGCTCTTTTCACAGACAGTGAAAAGGCTAGAGTCAACGAGGCAACTTTAATCACACATTACACTTGAGAAATGGAGGAAGAAACTCATCCTGACGTCCATCAGTAAGTTACTCTTTACTGATCCTTCCTTTACAAACGCAGATGAAGTCTTCTTTGTAGCATGTAGTTTGCAGAAGTTTCCAGAAGTTTCCAACTGCTTGGCTATAATGCTGAGGTTTCATCTCTGGGTAGAGAATCAATAATATCCATCTGCAGTGTGACTTCAATCGACCGACATGTTTGTGTGCGCTTGTTTTTTGGGTGTGTGTGTGTGTGTCTGGGTTTCTGCGTCAGAGGGCGGGGCCTCAGGTTTGAAATCTCCCGGGTTTGCGCGTGCACGTGAATAACTTGGTTTCGTTCGTACGTCATGGCGAAACACCTAATGACTCGGTATCAAGGCGACTCGTTTGAAGCACTATGAGTCGACTCTTTTATAGATGAATCAACAGTTTTAAACACTGTACACTAACAGATTTAAGCCTGAGCTAGCTACTTCACTTCACTTAGAGCTGTGTTACACACTACATGGAGGGGCATTTTCAAAAACCCATATTATGGGCTCTTTAAAACGTGTTTGACTTGCTCTGTGATGGAGAAACTAGAAGAAAACATTTCTCAGACAGCAAAACTGTGACCAAAGTCATGAAGTGTGCTACAGACTCTGTCAAATGAGCAGGATGATTATACAACACAAGAAACCTTTTTAGAAATTAAAATTAAGACACAATTATAATTTTTGTGTGTGTGAGTGTGTGTTTGCATGTGCTAGTGAGTATGCGTGTTTGAATGAGAAAGAGTGATTGTATATTTTTTTGAAATAATAAGACAGTATTGGAGATAATTTAAGTTGTAGACGTAACTTAAATAGATGTATAAAAAAATATATATATATATATATGTATATATATATATATATATATATATATATATATATATATATATATGTATATGTATATGTATATATATATATATATATATATATATATATATATATATATATATATATATATATATATGTACAGTTAAAGTCAGAATTATTAGCCCCCCTGAATTATTAGCCCCTCTATTTATTTTCCCCCCAATTTCTGTTTAACAGAGAGAACATTTTTTCAACTCATTTCTAAACATAATAGTTTTAGTAACTCATTTCTAATAATGGATTTATTTTATCTTTGTCATGATGACAGTAAATAATATTTTACTAGAAAATTTTCAAGACACTCCTATACAGCTTAAAGTGACATGTAAAGGCTTCACTAGGGTAATTAGGGTAACTAGGCAGGTTAGGGTAATTAGGCAAGTTATTGTATAATGATGGTTTGTTCTGTAGACTACAGAAAAAAATGTAGCTTAAAGGGGCTAATAATGTGTGTATACACACACACACACACACACACACACACACACACACACACACACACACACACACACACACACATATATATATATATATATATATATATATATATATATATATATGTTTATGTATATGTGTGTGTGTATATATATATATATATTGTTCCTGGAGGGCCGGTGTCCTGAAGAGTTCAGCTCCAACCCTAATAAAACACACCTAAACCAGCTAATCAAGCTCTTACTAGGTATACTAGAAACTTCCAGGCTGGTGTGTCAAAGTGAGTTGGAACTATACCGGCCCTCCAGGGCAGAGTTTGGACACCCCTGGCTTAAACCTTTAATCAAGAATATTTGTAATTTAATGAGAGAATATTAGCGAGAATTATTTACATTTTATTTTTAGAATTTATTTGCAAAATTGAGTTGTTGCATTATTCAGCACCTTTTTGCATCAACTGAGCAAACACAAAAATATGTTTGTCTAATAATAAAATATCAGTGAGAGTTACAGTTAGAATAAGAGAACTTTTGGATGATGAAGAAACGAGAAGAAAACATTTCTCAGACAGCAAAACTGTGACCAAAATATCATGAAGTGTGCTGCAGACTCTGTCAAATGAGCAGGATGATTATACAACACAAGAAACCTTTTTAGAAATTAAAATAAAGACACAATTGTGTGTGTGTGTGTGTGTGTTTGTGTTTGTGTTTGTGTGTGTGTGTGTGTTAGAAATGAGAGAACTTTTGAATTCAGTGAGAAAATAGAAATATTATCTTTTTTTTAGTGAGATTTACTTATATAATATATAATATTTAATATGTAATGCTTTTAGTGGTGTTTTAGTGGTAAGTGCTGTGGTCTCACAGCAAGAAGGTCGCTGGTTTGAGTCTCGGCTGGGTCAGTTGGTGTTTCTGTGTGGAGTTTGCATGTTCTCCCCATGTTGCTGTGGGTTTCCTCCGGGTGCTCCGGTTTCCCCCACAGTCCAAACACATGCGCTATATTCAGGAGAACTGGTCAACTAAATTGGCCGTAGTGTATGAATGTGAGTGTGTGTGGGAGTTTTTCACTACTTGGTTACAACTGGATGGGCATCCACTGTGTAAAATATATACCGGAATAGTTGATGGTTCATTCCACTGTGGTGACCCCTGATATATAAGGGACTAACCCGAAGCAAAATGAATGAATATAATACTTCTAGATGATGTTTGTTTATTTGATGATTTTTATTTCTCTCATTGCATAGTTTTACTGTATTGAGTGAGAGGTGTGTGTGTGTGTGTGTGTGTGTGTGTGTGTGTGTGTGTGTGTGTGTGTGTTTGTGCTCACAGTAATGTCCTCTGCTCTGACTGCTGACACTATATGAACCCTGTACAGTATATATGCTGTACAGCAGAGATATGATGCTGCAATAATAACTCCTGATCTCACCAGCGCTGATTTCCACTGTGTGTGTGTGTGTGTGTGTGTGTGTGTGTGTGTGTGTGTGTGTGTGTGTGTTAGTAACTCAGGGGAGCTTCAGTGGGATTTACTGTTCATATTGTGCGCAGACCCCCGAGATCAGCACTAACACAATGTAAATACATAAATAATAATAATAAAACTCCATCTTAATAGAATCTGAGCTGCTCTGCTCCATGCTGAAGATATGATGGAGACAGATGGAGCGCTTGTGTTCAGCTTTATGGAGGAACACACACGTTCATAGGCGCACACACACACACACACACATATTTGTGCTGTATCTCTTTTTTCACATCTGTAAACTGTGAAATAGATCAGTAAATGAGCAGTTTTCACTATTTTTTGATTTGTGTTTTTATTTTTCTTCATTTATTTCTGCTGTTGAGTTGTATTATCTTGATCTTGATCAACCTTTAACCTTGACAAGTAAAAAAAAGTGACTTGTATGGTCGTGTGTAATAGTCTGCAGTGCTGTATTGTGTGTGTTGGTGTTGTATATTACGCTACAGAAACCTTGTAATAAACTGCAGCACATTTTCTGTTATTTTACACACTTATTCCTCTAGATACTATTTCTGATGCATTATATTATTATTTTAGCCGACTAAAATGTCAATAAAAGTCACTTTGTTAAACTGTAGTTGAACTTTCAACATCAGAAGTGGACAGAGCAGAGATTTAAGACCTGAAATAAACACAAAGCACTTGAGAATCACAAAATACAGACGTTTTATTATAATAATATAGATTTATTTATATTTATTCATTCATATAATTATAATTTAATAATAATAGAAGTTATGCATTATATCAAATGTCTGAAATGTCAATATAAATCACTTTGTTAAACTGTAGAGTTGAATTTCCTTTTTACATTTTACAAACATGTCAAACAGCCACTATAAACTAATTAAAAAATGAATAAATGCAAAACAAAATAAAACCCAATTACTCCACTGAATGAGGGGCGGATTGTCTACTTTTATGCCACAATCTCAACGTTACAATTTAAGATTACAAACTGATGTGTTATTCAGTGGCGTAGCGCAAAATGCGGAGGCCCCCCTGCAGGGATCACCGATGGGGCCCCCAGTTTTCAAGGGGGTCGGGGGGGTTTGGGGGCGGCAGAGCCAGAGATATACACATATATCTATGATCGGGAGTTTTCCTGGATGTTAGTATTTTTATTTTTATTTCAATTATGAAAATTATAATTTTACATCACTTTTCTACATTGATGGATCAGTGACCGCACGGGCATTCCTGACAAAAAGCTTGTGTTTGTGTGTACAGAAATGTACTATTCACCCTCCCTGTTAAATTTGATCTAATCATGTCCTAAAACACAGCTCCTCTCCTGCTTTCACTGCTCATACTGATGGAGGGAGCGATTTGTTTGTGAATGAATCTCCATTATCAACGACTCCTTCACTAGCCGACAATAATACAAGTTTCTGGCAGCGCAGCATCTCGTTGTCATATTTCTTTTTCATTGTTTGCTGATTTTATTCAACAAAACTAGCATAAGCCGAGTATTTAGTGCGAATTGGAGCTACTTTGACTTATAGTGAATGCAGTAAGTGGCTGTATTATTATCAATAACGCTACCTGTTTAGCACAAATTTCAGAACATACAAAAACGTAAAAAACTTAATCCTACCTATGGAATGTTCTGCCTTTGTGCTTTGTTTTCTTTGTTTGCTCGTTACTACACTCGTAGACAGCGCTACAGTCCCGCATCTTCACGTAATTGTCTAGTGCGACTGAATGACTTTTGTCCTGGGAGCACTGTCCCAATGTGGCGGCGCTATTGACGCATGCTCAGGGTCCCTATACAATATCTAGTGTATATATCTATGTCACAAATTGAGGTGCGGGGAAAGGAGGCGGAGTGGAGCGACAACGCGGGGAATCCTTCACAAACTGAGGAGCGATCACAAACCGAAAGCGGCGAGAGCGTCAAAGTAGCCAGAAGTCATTCATTTTTTAACGAGAACCAGCGGCGAGAAACAGCGGCGCGTCTTCATTGGCTATGACGCGGTTCGGCGGCAAGCAATCAGAATGAAGTAGTCCACCGCTTGAGAGGTGTTCGGAGAACACAGACCTGTGAACTTTGGTTCCGTCCACAGTTGTTCCCAAGAGTTTGATTATTGCGGTTCCTGGATTTTCAATTTTTGAATATCGCGACGACGTGGGGCCCCCTAATCACGCGGGGCCCCCCCGCGGTGCGTGCCCTGCGGGCCCGTCCGCTACGCCACTGGTGTTATTATTGTCAAGAGCTAGCAAGGGTGGTCAGTCTAGATCCAGCTGGAAAGTTTTACATAATAAAAAAATGCTTACAAATTTTAACAAACGCTCTGTTAGGTCAGTGGGTGTTTCTGTGTGGAGTTTGCATGTTCTCCCCGTGTTGGTGTGGGTTTCCTCCGGGTGCTCCGGATTCCCCCACAGTCCAAACACATGCACTATATAGGGGAATTGGGTAGGCTAAATTGTCCGTAGTGTATGAGTGTGTGCGTGAATGTGTGTGTGGATGTTTCCCTGAGATGGATTGCGGCTAAAAGGGCATCCACTGCGTAAAAACGTGCAGGATAAGTTGGTGGTTCATTCCGCTGTGGTGACCCCGGAATAAACTAAGCCAATAAGAAAATGAATGAATGAGTGAATGGAAAGCGAGTGCATGTTTGTACCAAAACTAATATTGGATTTATTTTAAATGTGTGTGTGCGTATGAAACAATATCAATTGCACAAATAAATGACGGGGTTCTTCTCTAAAGAAGTAGTTCCTCCACCTTGTTTAAAGCGTGATTATGGGCGTTTTACGTTATAACTAATGTGGTTCAAGCGATGGATCTGCTACAGAGAAACTACAGTTTTGGAAACACTCGTCACTACATCGATATTTCCCCAAACGATGCATTGTGCTATGATATTTCAGCCGTGAGTTACGTCATTGTTTGGGAAACGCACCCCTGCTCAATAACAGGTGATGGTGCTATATAGATAGAGGTAATGGCTGAAAGAGAGAGAAATACTGAAGCCAAGAATGAGGAAAGAGCTGGGCATGTCCAGAACACAAGAGTTGAATGTTCAACATCAGAACTGGACAGAGCAGATAGATCAACATCCCATAATGCAATTCACCACCGCAAACAAACACTAAATAAGAGAACTGGGACCTGTTTCAGAAAGCAGGTTAAGTGAAAACTCAGAGTAGTTTAACCCTGAAATGAGAGAAACTCTGGGTTTTCCGTTTCAAAATCGCAGGTTTGTTAAACTCGAGAAATCAGGGTAAGTCAAGCCTGTTTCTGACAGAAAGGTAACTTTAACTCAGAGTCAGTTACTGTGGTCACTTACTCTGTGAATCTAACCTGGTCCGGAGCAGGTTTTATTCTCTAAACTCTGAGTTTCTGTCGGTCTCCTCCCCTTTTTTAAAGATGAAGCGTATTTCTCGCATTAGTCTTACATTTCCACACACCTATTTTAGAGCTCATTTTGGAGATGTGCATAAAAAAGATTGATGGAAACGTCATGATGCACATAACTTTTGAAAATACACATAATAAAACATGTGCATAACTGAGTAGGTTAAACTTTTATTTGATAAGATGCACATAAACTACGAAGTGCACTTAAATTGCAGTATGTACATTAAAAAAAAGTTTGTTAGAGATGATGATGAAAATGTGTGTAAATGGACAAACCAGCAGGCTGAGCACACTACAGAACATCTTAAATGTTGTTTTAGTCATTCTAAAATGCCTGAACTGTTTCAGTATTAGTGTATATTATTAATTACTTCCGAGCGTCTGGAGCGTGTCAAGATCTGGCTTCAAACGCCCCCACGTGTTCATTGTTTGTCAATTGTATTCTGAGGCGCAAGTCCATTAATTAAATAAAAAATCATTGACGCAGCTTCTTCTACCGCAGTAATTCTGTTTTTACTGTCGATATTTGGCGCAAGTTAATCAGGAAGTGACGATTGTGTTCTCTTCGACTCTTTGGATAAAAACGCTGCTTTATTTTTAGGCGTTATTCCAGTTTTGCACAAATTTATGTAAGCCTGTAATTTGATGGAAACACAGCTATTGCCTACATTTTTGTCACACACAGAACAAAGTCGCATACGAGGCTTGTCCTTTTTTTCATAAATAACTAACCTTCGACATGCACTGTTACTAGATTAATGGGATTATTATTCTGTCTAAATTATTTTATTACTGCTTACCTTCTTAATGTTATATCAACCTCTATCACTTGATCAATAAAAAGGCAGACACACAAGTGCCCTGTTAAATCTATTAAAACTGATAAACGTGTATAAAAGTTTAGAAAAAAAAGTATAAACGTCACACATTACATTACTTTATTATACTTAAAATGTTTAAATACTTAAAATTAAAAATTACGCATTAACTTGAGCAGCTGTTTTCCCACGCTGTCTCTGTTTCACTGATGGCTGCTTCTTTTTAAATATATACGCTCATATTGGCTATAATGTTGCACGAGCAGATCAAGTTCAGCTGGAGAAAGAAATGCTGATCTCTTTTTTTAAGATGTTGCCATAGTCACTCGTAATGTCTGCGCTCCATTGATAATGCCTTTTTATAGTCACGGTGCGCGCGCTTAACTCTGAGTTGGTCTACTCAAAGTTGATTGACCCAGCTCAGATCAGCTGTTCTGAAACCGAAAACTCAGAGTTTTTAATCTCTCGGTAAATCAACTCAGAGTTCAAGTTTAAACTCTGAGTTGTTTGAACCTCCTTACTGAAACAGGCCCCTGTTCACTAACAGATGTTTTGTACAGAGCAGTCTTTGGTTTAGTGTTAGAGGTGTTTTACGCTGCTTCTGTGTGTCCTTGACTGATCTGTGCTGGTGAAGAGTAATGAAGAGCTCCCGATGGGGAAATTGGTGATTTACTGCTGAAAGTAGAGCAAACTGAAGGAGATCAGCTTGAGGAGCAAAGAGCAATAATCCAGCATAACACGACCTATAACTGACCCACAACAGCAAAAAACTAACCCTAATGATCAGAGTCAAAGGACTGCACACAACTCAAGCTCTCACACTCCTGAATCAATTATTTCAACAATTTCTGTTTAACACAGAGCAGATTTATCCACACATTTCTAATCATTCAGTCATTTTCTTTTTGGCTTAGACCCTTTATTAATCCGGGGTCGCCACAGCGGAATGAACCACCAACTATCCAACACAATTTTACACAGTGGATGCCCTTCCAGCTGCAACCCATCTCTGGGAAACATCCACATGCACTCATTCACACTCGTACACTACGGATAATTTGGCCAGTTCCCCTATAGCGCATGTGTGTGGACTGTGGGGGAAACCGGAGCACCCGGAGGAAACCCATGCGAACGCAGGGAGAACATGCAAACTCCACACAGAAACACCAACTGACCCAGCCGAGACTCAAACCAGTGACCTATTTCACCACTGCGTCGCCATATTTCTGATCATAACAGTGTTAATAACTCATCTCTAATAACTGATTTCTCTTTGTCATGATGACAGCACATAATATTAGACTAGATATTCTTCACTAGTAATCAGCTTAAAGTGACATTTAAAGGCTACACTAGGGTAATTAGGAGAGTGGTCTGGCTGCAGACTCGGTGCAGTGCAGTCTGAGCTGCATTCAATGCTTTTTAATGTGCTCACCTAACCCCACCTGTCACAGTGACGTTACTCACTCCATTGAGTGCATTGAGTCTGACATTGCATCGCTGAGTGATGCAGGCTCAGCTTGCATATTAAGGCTGCATCCAGATACTATTGTTAATTAGGGTAAAGTTAGGGTAATTAGGCAAGTCATTGTATAACAGTGGTGTGTTCGGGAGACAATCCAAGACTAATGTTGCTGAAGGGGCGAATAATATTGACCTTAAAATGGCTTTGAAACAATTAAAAACTGCTTTTATTCTAGCTGAAATAAAACAAATAAGACTTTCTCCAGAAGAACAAATACTGTGAACAATTTTAAACATCATTTGGGAAAAAAAGAAATTCACAGGACAGCGAATCATCCTGACTTAAACTGTGTGTATGAATGGGTGATGTAGAATTGTCTGCAGGATAAACCTTCTATTATTTTTCAAAAACAACTATTTTACAAAAACAGATTTAAATAAAAACACAATTTATGTCCACTTATCCCTAAACACAATGTTTATTTAACTGTATTTATGGACATTTAGGCCCAATCCTAATTCTCCCCCTCAGCCCCATATATATATATATATATATATACAGTTGAAGCCAGAATTATTTGCCCCCTTTGAATTTCTATTTTTTTTTTTGCTTTTTTAATATTTCCCAAATGATGTTGATCAGAGCAAGGACATTTTCACAGTATGTCTGATAATGTTTTTTTTCTTCTGGAGAAAGTCTAATTTGGTTTATTTCGGCTAGAATAAAAGCAGTTATAATTTTTTTAAACACCATTTTAAGGACAAAATTATTAAAAAAAAAATGTATTTTTATTTTGACAGTCTACAGAACAAACCATCGTTAAACAATAACTTTCCTAATTACCCTAACCTGCCTAGTTACCCTAATGCTCCAACCTAGTGAAGGTTTAAACTGTAAAAAAGTTTCTTGAAGAATTCATTCATTCATTTATTTTCTTGTCAGCTTAGTCCCTTTATTAATCCGGGGTCGCCACAGCGGAATGAACTGCCAACTTATCCAGCAAGTTCGCAACCCATCTCTGGGAAACATTCACACACACGTACACACACACACACACACACACACACACACACACACACTACGGACAATTTAGCCTACCCAATTCACCTGGGTCAGTTGGTGTTTCTGTGTGGAGTTTGCATGTTCTCCCCATGTTGTGTGTGAATTAGTGTGCATGGGTGTTTCCCAGTACTGGTTTGCAGCTGGAAGGGCATCCGCAGCGTAACACATATGCTGGAATAGTTGGCGGTTCATTCCACTGTGGCAACCCCTAATAAATAAGGGCCTAAGCTAAACAAAAATTAATAAATGAATGAACATGGCATGTGGAGTCTGCTTTGAGGTTAGCATCTGGAGCTAAAGTACAAAATGCTGGACAATGTCACCTCTGTTATGGTCACCTCTGTTATGGTCACCTCTGTTATGCACTTATTTGTATAAATTTATTACATTAAGTTATTTGCTTAATTGGCACACAGACAAAAACACAGCTTCTTGTTCTATTCTCAAACTCTTGACTGAATAAATCAGCTTCATGAGTGAATCATAACAGCAGGAATATTAAGCTGATATCTGCCACTGGAGCAGAGCAAGTGTGTATTTCTCAGAGGAACAAGAAAACCTCAGGCATTACAGAGATAGATGGAGCCTCCAGCAGGAAACTATTACTCTTTCTCCTGATGGTTATTCCTTTGGACATTTTTAATAAAAGTCAAAAATCCATTTTTATTTAATTTGTAATGATAAAAAAGGTTTTGGCTGCTCCTTTTAAGCATCACTATTTACTGAACAATACACTGGAGAAAAATGATGTAAAATCAAACATTTTAAATCAAGCTGAAATGAAATGAAATGCATATTATATAAAAAAGACAAACTAAATGAAACGGAGAAAACCTGCAGTGCAATAAAATGAATCAATCTGGAATTAACAAATTAACAAGGTCAACCTTGGTTATATAGCGCCTTAAACAACATGAATGTTCAGCAAAGTGCTTCACAAACATGGCAGGCAACAATAATAAACAGCAAAACAGGACAATATATGCTACAATACAATTTAAAAACTACAAATAAATAAATAACAATATACAATAATAAACAAATAAATACAATAATAATAAATATCTGTGTAGTCAATGAGTCCTAAAAACACTACAGTACAAGTGCAGTATACAACTACTGCAGTACATGTTAAATAGTTTATTGCACTTAGGTACGTAAGCATTAAAAGTTAACTTTAGTGTTGTTATGGATTGCAGAAGGGTCTGACATTAACTTTGTTGATCACCAGCCAGTGGCTAGTAGTTGTTCAACATTATTAGCTGCTCTTCATTTTCCCTAGCCACATTTTTGTTGTTGTGAAAATATATTTTAAGTGCATAAATTTGACTGTGGCATGCTATAATCACTTGATTTAGATTTAGATGCTGTGTCCACATGCCTCCTCATTCATTTCAGTTGTGTGGGTTGTGTATGAGCTTGCTCAGTGAGCATGAGCAAATGGGTTGTGGTTTCATAGTGTCATGTTACAATCAGTTTTAATTAGTGCTATCAATTGATTAAATTAAATCAACTAATCAATCACACCTTTTTTTCCAATTAATCATGATTAATCACATTTAAAAGACTGAAATTTGTAATTTTGGCTATTCAAATGTAAAATTAATGTAAACACAAGACATAAACTATTTAAATTCAAAATATAATTGTTTATTAGAATTTTTTGTTTAACTTGTAACACAGATTTCTTCATGTAAACAACAAACCCACAATAAACCATCAAGATCCTGGCATGACAGCCGTATTTATTACAGGAATTAAAACACAGGCATGTTAATGCCATCTGAATTTCAAAACAATCAATGCCAAAACAAATTTCCAAGTTGGATTCTAAGTGGACTGCAAAAAAAAATGCCAAAATACAGGCATTACAGATATGGAAAATGGAAAATTATAATAATAATAAAGTATTGAATACAAACAATTGTACTCATTATAAAGTTGTATTGCTAAGTCCTTTTTGTATTGCTTATAGTATTTTGCTTAGTCCTTTACATTCAGTCAGTTGCTAAAACAGTTCAGTCTGTCGACATTATCAGGGGACAATGTGGACCTTTTCTTTTGAATGATGTGAGCTGAGAGTGAGTACAGTCTCTCATAAGCAGGATCATTGAATCAGCATATGCATTTCGTTGTCTAATTTTGGTTCCACTGGTGCTGCGACAAGAATGTAAGAAGCATCAAGGCGTACATCAAAGGCACCCACAGGTACTCGTTGTGTCACACCAAAGACAAATTCTTACAGGGACTTTGGTCACACCATCTCTAAACATTTTAAGAACTTTGAGGGATATGACCATCGGTGATACAACCATTGGTGACACCAACGGCGATGTTTAGGCATTTGATCTTGCTGCTAGGAAATACGCACACCCACACCCACGCACCCACGCACGTATACACACACACAACGCATGCAGGACAGCGCAGCTGGAGCAACTCTGACACATCAACGTGAAGCAGACATTTTCAAAAGTTGCGTTTAAGGGGGAAACACGTCAAACTTAATGAAACATTTGAGGGCGTATGGAATCCACTTAAAGCCAGAGAAATGCACTGTCTTGTCTTTGACAGCTCGCGGCATCTTCTGAGTTTCACTGTGTACATTTACATGGACACCAATACTCTGCTTTTAATATGATTAAGATAATACTCTGATTAAGAGTCGACCATGTAAGCAGCGATTTTTGATTACCTTTAAGGTCCACCGAAATCACGAAATGCAGAGGTTTTTTTTTTCCGTTCGCCATGCGCTATCAAATCCATTAAAACAAAAGTCGAAAGATTGAAAATTAAACATAAGAAATTTGATGAAACTTTGGAGGAAACGCTGGAGAGCCTGGTGATGCGACATTAATTGTTTTATACTGAAATGTCCTTCTAAAAGTGCTTCCTTGGTCTTATCCATATTTCTTTGCATGTTAAACACACGTCGACCACAACAGGAAAAAACTGCAACTGTGTTAATCGCGCTAATTTTTTAACGCGTTAAATATTTCAAATTAACTGCATGCGTTAACGCGCTCATTTTGACCGCACTAGTTTTAATTTCACATGACCTTTCAGAGCTCAACATTGAAGATTTACCAAATTTATCTCTGACCACACTAAACATAAATAAATATTTATTATTAGCCACAAATTTTAAATATGCCAAAACAAGCTAAATATAGCTGTGTACTGATACTTTTTTAAACAAAACATTTCTCACAAAAAACAATTGACATTTAAATAAAATTATTATTGTCATGTATCTAAAAAATGCACAGTAATCTGTCCTGGCTAAGGGTCCCAGATCAGCAGTTAACTAATCATAAATGGCGAGATAATCTCCTATTTAAGCATTGTTATTGTAAAAAAAAAAAGATAATTAAACCATTAACAAAAATAACTGTAAGCAAAAGGAAGCAGGTGAAAAACATACCGTGTGTGAGAATGAAAGGATGATCACACACACATGGTTAACGTTAGGCCAATAATCTGTTCAAAGAACGTTTAAAGCGAAAGCAACTGGTGTTGCTTACAAAAGACAAATCTGGAGCTCTTGAAAGCAGCGAGACTGTGGGTGCAGGAGCAGAACTTTTTGTCTAGTTTCTTTGAAAGAGAACCGATCACATCAGTTGCGTTTCTAGGTATGGTTGCTTCACGCAAGGAAACAGGAGCGCGCGTGCGTTTTAAACAGTCGCGCAAATCACCTCAGCTGTTAGCGCAAGTGATCATCTTCTCATTCAGTATTCACCTGCTTTCTTTTGCTCGCGCGAACACAATCCATCATGTTGGCTTGAGAAAGCCAACATACTGTTATGCTACTCTGTCCTTGAAAACAAACGTATGTCCTCCTAGGCCGCTCATGCCACAAGGCCCAAATGTGGTCAAAATGTGCTTTCTGCATTCAAGATTGTTGCTATATCTCCTCATGCCTGTAAGACTTGTTGTTTTTTAAATAAAAAATGTTAAATATTAAATTTTTATAACCCGGGCATATAAAAAAATTATACAAGCCCCAATTTTGGCCAAAAGCTGTATTTAGATGCGTTAGATTTTGTTGCTATCACTTTAAGGTTTATCAGACTTATAGTTTTTTAATAAATAATTTTTAAGCATTATTTTTCTCAAAATATGGCAAGCCATTTTTGACTTAAACTCCATATTTTTTACTGATATGGCAAGCCATTTTTGCATGTGTCACTTTCATACTTATTAAGCGTTGTATTTTCAAAAAAATACGGCAAGCCATTTTTACATAATGTTCATTCCCTTAGTCCCTTTATTAATCAGGGGTTGCCACAACGGAATGAACCGCCAACTTATCCAGCATTTGTTTTACACAGCCCTTCCAGCCGCAACCCAACACCAGGAATACATAATGTTCAAGTCCAGTTTTTGACACTCATAAAGACTGTCATAGAAACATCGGGGTTGATTTAGATTACTCATATTCCCAAGAAGCTTTGATGTATCATCACTAACCTGTCAAATGTTCCCATAGCAATAAAACAGTGTAACCTAGCAACCATTTAAAAACAGCAATATCTCTACATCAGAACATCGTAGGGACCTGGGCATTGGCTTGTTTGACTCATGCTAGCAAATGGGACTTCCTGTGTACTATGCATGGTAACAATGATAATGGAAGCCAAGTGCTAATAACGATTAGCTACATGCTATGAATGATTATCTAAATGCAATAACATATGCTAGAAATGCCTACTAAGTATTAGCATTTAATCAAACATGTACACGAGCATTGCCATTTAGCAACTGCTTAGCAACCACCTAACAATGCCATAAACGTTTTAGCAACTGCCTAGCAACCACTGCCATTCCCAGTCCTTACGCAGTCACGTTGGCTTTCTCAAGCCAACATCAAAGTTTATCAATGAACTTTAGGTTCTAGTTTTATCTGTTGTGCTGCTTCTCGATTCTAAGATCGCATTTGCCACGTATTAGGCCATCCTTATTGTCGAACCCTGCTTTTAAGAAAACGAAAATGTTAAAATAATTTTCAACCAGCCAAAGTGGCTAGTGGAGGTGTCTGTCTAACCCGGCCAGCTAAAATCTACCCACATTTGTCAGGTTGGCAGGTGTTAATGTCAAGCCCTGTAATGCAGTATTGTAGATGTATTTCTGTAGTTAAACTTCTGAAAAGAGCAATACAACATATTGTGGTAGAATTACAACTGAAGTACTGAAACCTGATTTGGAAACCATTGTCCACCGAGCAGGAAAAGTAGTAGCTACTACAGTTGTATTGTAGAAGTTAAGTTGTATTGCAGTAGCAGTACTGCATTATAGTCGTTGTATTGCAGTTGGTTGTATTGTAGTACTTCAGTTGTATTGCAATAATAATGCAATATACTTAAATAACACAGTTTTTTTTTGTGTCCAGAAACGGCACTTTCCAGAAGTTCACTAAAACTGCAGGATTCTTTTTTTAAACTGCAGTAATTGTGTTTTAAATGTGTGCAGTTTATTCAACGTTCCTTCAGTTGTGCTGCAGATTTAGTGCTGTTGGACTTTATTTATATGGACTTTATTATGTTTATTTCTTATTATCCTGCAATTGTTTAGTTGCATTGTGCCACAGTTATGCTTGTATGCAGGCTACTGCTGCTGTGCTGATGTTATTTTTTATTATTTGTTTTTGCAAATAAACTCTTAAAATTGTAATTAGAAAATGACTTGAATTGAAAAAAGTCCAGAATATTCTTGGAAGATGTTGAAGAACAAACCCTTTGTAACACAAGTGCAGCACAGTTCTCACCGCAGCAGTGGCATATTAGACTACAGCAGCTCACGTGCAGTATAGACGGAGTTTACTGCAACTTATACTGCGGTTGAACTTTACTGTACTGTGTTTGAACTGTGATTATGCTTCATTGTATCGCAAGTTTACTGCAGTTCTGCTTCTATATACTGCTGCTGCGCTGCTGTTTTACTTCAGTTTACTGCAGTTATTTTTTGTAAGGGAAAAGGAGTCAATAGGTCCAGCATGTGTGTGTGCATGTGTGTGTGTCTGTCTGTGAGTGTGCGCATTAATATGTGTGTGTGTGTGTGTGTGCGTGTGTGCACCTGGTGTAGTCATCGTTGTCCTTGTGTGGTCGTTGTTTTGTTCCTCTTGAGTAAATCAGCGTATAAATCATCCAGAAGGCAGAGGAAATGTAAAACTGTAGAATATTCTCTGTGAAGGCTGACTTTAGGGCTGTGTGTGTGCGTGTGTGTGTGCGTGTGTGTGTGTGTGCGCGCACATGTGCATGTGTGTGCATATGTGTGTGTGACTATAGTGTATGTGTCTCTGTGTTTTTCTCCCTCCTGTGTGTTTGTGTATCTTTGTGTTTATGTGTGTGTGTGTGTTTGTGTCAGTGTGAGTGTGTTTCTTTCTGTGTGTGTTTGTGTATGTGTGCATTTCACTGTGCTTTTGTGTGTACATGCGTGTGTGTGCATGTGTGTGTTTGCATGTGTGTTTCTTTGTGTGTGTGTGTGTGTGTGTGCGTGACTGTGTGTGTGAAAATAATGTACGTGTCTCTGTGTATGTTTATGTCTCTTTGTGTTTGTGTATACATGTGTGTTTCTTTCTCTCTCTCTCTCTGTGTGTGTGTGTGTGTGTGTGTGTGTGTGTGTCGCTTTGTTCTCTGTCAGCTGGAGGTCAGTGTGTGTCCACATCAGGAGTGTGTATTTAGCTATAAACTCTGCTGGGAGTGTGTGTGAACTGTGTTTTCAGTGTGATCATGGAGGTATTAGAGAGTGTGTGTGTGTGTGTGTGTGTGTGTGTGTGATGATGACACACACACACTCCTTGTCTCATCTTTACACCTCAGCAGTTAATCAATTCATTCATTTTCTTTTCAGCTTAGTCCTTTATTAATCAGGTGTCACCACAGAGGAATGAACCGCCAACTATTCCAGCATATGTTTTATACAGCAGATGCCCTTCCAGCTGCAACCCACTACTGAAAAACACCCATACACACTCATTCACACACACACACACACACACACACACAAACACACACACACACACACACACACACACACACAAACACACACACACACACACACACACACACACACAAACACACACACACACACACACACACACACACACACACACACACACACAAACACACACACACTCAAACACGACGGTCATAGTTTTCTAGCGCCTCTTATTTGCCTTAGTTAAATCCTATAACATGCTAATTAGATGTGATACCAAGTTCAAGTATTCGCACATACATACGGTTTTTGCATTTTTTTTTTGTTAGTTCTTAGGTGGAATATTTGATACCGCATGTCGTATAAGAGGAAAATCCTCTGCATTTCTCTGTAACTCAGATGCACTCGGTAGGTCAGAAAACCGTGTGTGTGTGTGTGTGTGTGTGTGTGTGTGTGTGTGTGTGTGTGTGTGTGTAGACTATCCTGTCACAAAATGCGGAGAAAATTCAACACGACGGTCGGTAATAGTTTACTTGCAGTGTTCACATTTACACTCGAAGAGCAGCATTTACAGCGGATCTTTCAGTCCATAATATTGTAGTGATATTAGTGTAAACTAAGTAACTTAGAAATCATTTTGACTAAGGTCTGTCTTTAAACACTGAAAGAGTACTGCTGACCATACCAACTATAACTTTGCCTCTGAATGAACAAAGAAAGGGCGCTGATCACACACTTACCGAATCTGTAGAGACAGAACAATCAACACCAACTGGAGATGCGTCTTTATTAAGAGGAGACGAGCAGCAAATCCGGATCTCACCATTTCCAGATGCGAAAAGCTCTTGAGTAAAACAAATGTATATCTGCCGCGTGTCGTGTGCACTCATCCACATGTGAGACCAGCTGCACTCTCAAAGCTGGAAAATAAAAACAAAACCTTCCCTGCAGCACATTATAAAAGCAACAATGGCGACCTGTATCTCCAAACAATTCTTATTCTTCTCCCACTTCTTTTGGCAACACGACATGTGTCGTCTCTCTGTCGTCTGACTACTGTTTCAGGTACAAAAAGTCTTGGAAGTCATCATGCATATTAATGAAGTTGCACCGCGTACACAATGGAGCGCGCTGGTTTGAAGCAAGCCTTATTCATGAATCAATGCAACACACTCAGGGTGCGTTCACACCTGTGAATCGATTCAGTTGTTCCGAAACAGAGATTAAAATTGTTACATTGTTGCTCTTTGCTCTTGGAGCGGTTCGCTTTCACACTGCAAAGTTTCTAATCGGACCAAAAGAGCTAAAACAAGTCACGTGTGAGTAAACTCTCCTCACATTGGTCAGAGTGTCAGGGTTTATTTTGCAGCGTCCCGCTCAGCTGTCAGGAGAGGTGGTGGTTTGGTGGTGATTGACAGGGTGCGCGCGCGATGTGTCTGAGGAGAGATGCGGTGGGGAGGGGTGAGAAGGGTGCGCGACAATGCCTATTTGAGGACTGGGAGAGAGACGCGAGATTACCGGGAGATCATCACTCGTTTGCGGGCATCCGGAGACTCGCGAAACTTTCCGCCCTACTCATAATTCTCTCTTCATATAGCCGTAAGCCTATTACATATCATAAAACACTGTGATATAACCGCGCTCGGATCGGATTGCTTTCTCAATGCAATCGAACCACTCCAGGGTTCGTTTCAATCGAGCCGAGACCACCTCATTCAAGCCATCTCAGAGCGATTACTTTGGCGCGGAACAGAGCGCGATTGCCCTGTTCACATATGCCAAACGAACCGCGCTAACTGGGCAAATGAGACACGTTCCGAAACAAACGTGTAGGTGTGAAAGCACCCTCAGAGACGTAATAAGGCACTCCCAGGTACAGACGTCCAGTCTACACCTGGAATATACGCTAAGATCTTATGGCCGTGACGCAGCTTCATATATTTGTTTCAGACTGGAAGTACAAATTTGCTCGAAATAACACAAAAACCACAGATTTTCACTTGCTAGTGAGATATAGGTGTCCTCATAGTGTTTATAGCAGTGTGGGACACATATACCACTGTCAACAGCTCAACATGTGTTCTGGGGCCTCATGTACGAAGACTTGCGTGGAAATCTTACTAAAACATTGCGTACGCACAAAGCTGTAAATGTGCGTACGCAGAAAAAAATTCAGATGTATGAAACACTGCGTACGCCGAATCTCACGCATATTCTTTTGTACATCCGAATGAACGTGAAACTGAGCGCAACATGCACGAGCACAAAACCCCATCACTGACTCCTCCCCCGTATGAATATGCTAATGACTATGCTAATGGCAAAACCCAACGAAAAAGCAACGGCAAAATCAAGCAAAAAGAGAAACTTTGAACAGAATGTGAACTGGAGGTGCTGCTTTCGGAGGTAGAACGGAGAAAAGCGGTGTTATTTGCAAGTTTGTTCTCCGGAATTAACAACAAAAGAAAAAAATAGAGTGGGAGAGTTTAGCTGATACGGTTAACACAGTTGGGTCTGAACATCGCACTGAGTGCATTTAAAAAAGACATAGTGTGGTTTATATCTGTAAACTGTTGCAGTACCCTTAGCAGTCTCAGTGGTGCACCTCATAAGAAGCATATGATCATATACTGACACGTTCGAGCACAAACTCGGTTCGAATCCAGCGTCTGATGAATTCTTTCTTCTTTTTTTCCCGCTACATATCAGATTTTGCCCACTATTTATCACGAGAAAGACAAGTAGGAATCATTAATAAGTTTGTGCATCATATTTTATTTGCACATTTATTGAATGGAAATGTTTCTGATTCACGCATGCAAATTTATCTTCAGATAGTGTCTTTATAGCAATGTGTGTGCAGTAGATCGCTCAGATTACATTGGGAAAACAGGCGACCGCTGCAAATTGTGCTTTAATGTTTAGCTGGTCAACTGTATGGTATGGAAATCTTACATACCTACTAGATGAACCCGTCTCATACAGCTGCCATTGCAAGGATCAGACACTTTGTAGAGAAGAATTTAACACAACTGCCTCTAGGAGTCGCCAATGGAAATAAAACAGACACGCACAAAAAATGTGCGTACGCCTGCCAGAAAGCTGCCGTGAAGGTGCGCACATTCCCACGTTCAGTTCATTGTTAGTAAATCCAAACGTGAGCGATTCTGAGCGTGAAACCTGGCGTACGCAAAGTTTTTGTGCGTACGCAGCGTTGATACATGAGGCCCCTGGTGTTTCCTGACCCTTTAAGACCCGTGGGGAAATGCTTCACAGTATTTCCTGTTATATTTTTCTTCTTGAGAATGTTTTACTTCTTTTATATTTAAAATAAAGTTAATATTATTAAAGCCATTTTAAGGTCATTATTCGCCCCTTCAGCAACATTAGTGTTGGATTGTCTCCAGAACACACCACTGTTATACAATGACTTGCCTAATTACCCTAACTTTACCCTAATTAACAATAGTATCTGGATGCAGCCTTAATATGCAAGCTGAGCCTGCATCACTCAGCGATGCAATGTCAGACTCAATGCACTCAATGGAGTGAGTAATGTCACTGTGACAGGTGGGGTTAGGTGAGCACATTAAAAAGCATTGAATGCAGCTCAGACTGCACTGCACCGAGTCTGCAGCCAGACCCCTCTCCTAATTACCCTAGTGAAGCCTTTAAATGACTTTAAATCACTTTAAGCTGAATACTAGTGTCTTGAAGAATATCTAGTCTAATATTATGTGCTGTCATCATGACAAAGAGAAATCAGTTATTAGAGATGAATTATTAAAACTATTATGATCATAAATATAGTGACGCAGTGGCGCAGTAGTTAGTGCTGTCACCTTACAGCAAGAAGGTCGCTGGTTCGAGCCTCGACTGGGTCAGTTGGCGTTTCTGTGTGGAGTTTGCATGTTCTCCCTGCATTCGCATGGGTTTCCTCCGGGTGCAATCACTTGCCTAATTACCCTAACTTTACCCTAATTACCCTAGTGAAGCCTTTACATGTCACTGTAAGCTGAACACTAGTGTCTTGAAGAATATCTAGTCTAATATTATGCGCTGTCATCATGGTGAAGGGGATGTCTATTTAACAGCTCTTAATAATATTTAAAAAATAATTCTTTAACAGAAGGGCTAATAATTAGTATTAGTATTAATTATTATATTAAACAATTACTACAGGGCTACTAATGATTATTGGTAATGAAATGATTTAAAAATAATTCTCTCAGGCATTTATTCAGTCCTCTCAGATTCAGTATTAACTAGCAAATGTTCCCGCGGTGGGTTTGTAATTAGCACTTGAGCGTGCATTAGCTGTTAAACGCTCATTAGCGATGTGGAGGTTATTGATTTAGCGCAGGCCTGTTTCTGCTCACATCTCATTCATCCCCATTTGAGCGTCTCTCTGCCTCATTGGTTTCCTGATAGAGATAAACCACTTCTGCTCACTCGCAATCTCCTGAGTAATTCATTTCACTCACGGCGCAGAAAATCCAGGCGGCGGATCGCATTAATACCGCAGCTCCAGAATGAAGACGTATTAGTCTGAGAGACGCAGAACAGACCAACAGCGAGACTCTGGAATAAATATCTGCTGTTTCACATCAACTACAAGAAACTCAATTGCAAAACTCAGACGTTTGCAGAGGCTCTTACTGTACTGCAAACCATTTAATCAGTATATACATACAAACATGCATACACTTTATTAGGTACAGCTTACTAGTACCGGGTCGGACCCCTTTTGCTTTCAGAACTGCCTTAATCCTTGATGGCAGAGATTTAACAAGCTACTGGAAATATTCCTCAGAGATTTTGCTCCATATTGTCATGATAGCATCACACAGTTGCTGCAGATTTGTCGGCTGCACATCCATGATGCCAATCTCCCGTTAATCATGATTAATCACGAAATGCCGTATTGATTACAGAAGTAAAACACAGGTGTGTAAACAAAAAAAATAATTATTCAAAGATGATTCCTTGGATTTACTTCATTTTTTTAAGTTAAGCGGTTGTAAACAATTTATTTGTGTTGAACTTAAACAAACAAATTAAGTTGAACATTATTAAATTAAATTTGTTTGTTTAAATTCAACACAAATAAATTGTTTACAACAGTTGCCATTTAAATTTCAAAACAATCCATGCCAATAACAAACAAAAATGCTTTCCATGTTGGATTCTAAGTAGACTACAAGCACACACACGCACACGCGCACACACACGTTTGCGTTATCAAATTTGCTTAAACTAAGCATTCTAAAGTATGGCTGTGTCACCGACTCGGTCCCGGTCATTCCCCTCGCTGGCCAGCAGAGGCCACCATCTCCGGACTTCTAGCATTACATCATCCATTTATGCTGATTGTGCATACACCTGATCTGAATCTAGCTAACGACCCACGTACCTCTTATAAGCCGCACTCAAACACTCAGTCAGTGCGAAGTCTTGTTCAGCCCCGGCCAGCATTACTGAGCGTTATATCCAGCCTGATCTCTTGTGTACGACTCCAGCCTGTTTCTGACTCTGCTTCGCCTTCTGCCTGCCCACGACCCTCGCCTGATATACGGACTCTGATTCTCGCTGCCTGCCCTCGACCCAAGCCTGCTTCACGGACTCTGAATCACGCCCCTTGCCTTCGATCCGTGCCTGGTAACTCACTCTGTGTCTGTTCACCGTCATTCCTGAAACCATTACTACTACTGTGGATGTGTGTGTGCACCCGGGTGCATATTGTGTGTTTGAGTAAGATTGTGATCAATAAATACTGCATAATGGATCCCTCCGTGTCAGTCTCCTCGTTACAGGCTGTATTTAACAAGCAAGGATTCTGACAGAGGAATGTGAAGCAGACGCTTTACAAAAGGGGGAGAACACGTCAAACTTAATGAAACATTTGATGGATTCAGCTTACGGGCAGAGAAATGTTTTTGACAGCTTGCGACTTCATCTGGCACTTTCATTCACATGGACAATAATACTCAGCTTTGATGATTAAGATAACACTGATCAGGAGTCGACCATGTAAACAGCGATTTTTGATTATCTTAAATGATCACGCGAGTCCCTATATGCGGAGGTTTTCCTTCCCGTTCGCCATGCGGTATCAAATTCCATTAAAACATCCTGAATGAAAATCAGCTGAATGAGAGTGACCTGCTGAACTGCTGTTAAAGTCTAAATATTGAAGATGCAACACCCGAAATTACATGAAACTCTGGAGGAATTTCTTATTTGTTTTATACTGACACTTTTCTTCTAAAAGCGCGTCCTTGCTCTTATCCAAGTTTCTTTGCACGTTTAACACTCGCAGGGCCGGAGCAAGCTGAACTGGCGCTCTAGGCTAACGGCAATCACGCCGTTTTATACGTATGGAAGGCAGAGGACCGTGAGGGATGGGGTGGGTGTAGTGGATCATTGTGAGGACCGGGGGGTTCACTCGCTATTCTGCTGTCCAAAGCAGCCGCCTAGGTCACCTCTGTGGACACGCCCGCCCTTAACACACGTTGGCCTGCAACTGCGCTATTTGTGTTATTTTTGTTTTACGCGTTAAATATTTAAAATTAATCACGTGCGTTAACGCACTAATTTTGACAGCCCTAATATATAGGGTTATATAGCCCTAATATATATATAATATATATATATATATATATATATATATATATATATATAAATTGATGTTAAACTAATGTTTTGGTGCAGCAAAAAAAATAAAAATAATAATAAATTATTTATATATATATATATATATATATATATATAAATAATTTATTATTATTTTTATTTTTTTTGCTGCACCAAAACATTAGTTTAACATCAATTTAGTATAAAAATACTATTGATTTCTTCAGCTGTTTTCCTCTCAGACCATGGCATTATATCTTGTAAAGATCAGGCGCCGCGTTTACGCCTGTTTTCATCCAGACTCTGGGAAACTCTGCTGATTTTACGCTGCTGAAGGACAGAAATGCTTCGGGTGAAGTCCTGCTCTGAAAGCCAGTTTCATTTGCCTGAGCTTTGTTATAGGAAATGAGAAGCGAGGTAATTGGTGAAATCAAAATCTAGAGATAAAGAAAGCAAACCTCCTGCTGCAAAGTCGGGGAAATCAACAGTAAAATAGCTGAAACTTTCTGATGCGCTACAATAAAAACTAAGATAAAGTAAATCATGCATGCTTGTGAAATATCCAAACATTTCTAAAGAAGATATATTTACTGGGGAGGCAGAATCCTGTCAGGAATTATATTTTCCTTTTTGGAGAATGTATAACAGATTTGTGGGTTTATTTAATTTAAGTTACTTTTTATTGTAGGTTTATGCTTAAAACAAGGCTAAAAATATCTGACGCACTATTGGTTGTGTTTAGGGAAAGGTTTAGGTCAGGGGTTGGATAGGTGATCTGTACAACAAGCTCCATCTTCTCTTGGATGTGTACAAGATGTTTATTTGAAATGTACAGTGAAGTCAGAGGTCGCGTTAACCAAATATTTTCCGTCATTGACAGATTTTTTTTCAGCAGTGACGGAAAAATCTGAAGTTGATTCGTCATTTTGACAGATTATACTGAGGGGGGGATCCATTGTAATTTGTAGCTAACTGTAATTCCCACACATGTCCAGCTGATGGCGATTGCCATTTTATATAACATTTTATAAGAAGCGCGTGCCCAAATGGCAACTCCCATTTTTATTCAAACCCTGCCCATTTTTCCACCCCCGACACTCCCACCCAAACAGAGCTAGACACACCCACTTTCCTGACTTTTTCCAAAATAGAGGTGTGAAAACATCCTGCTGAAAAGGGGGGTTTCATGACCCTTCAAATTTGCAAATGTAAACAGCACCCTCTAGTGGATTTGTCATCTGAAATATACAACAAAGTGCACCCTAAATAACATTCAATTATTAATTTTCCTTTGGTTTAGTCCTTTATTTATCAGGTGTTGCCACAGTGGAATGAACCACCAACTTATCCAGCATATGTTTTACGCAGCGGATGCCCTTCCAGCTGCAACCCAGTACTGGGAAACACCCATACACACTCATTCACACAATAATTTTTATTTGAAACATACACCCAAACGGCCCCTATTTAAGGTATTTCAAATGATCAGAAATGAAGGAGCTTTTCGAAGAATCAAAAGACCTCTGATAAGACAAAGAGGCTGCTGTTGCTGAAACATGAGTGATGTTTTCATTATCAGGGTCACTAGTCTAGTTATAAACTGGAGATTGAGGACGGATTGTTGAGTGTGTGTGTGTGTGTGTATGTGTGTGAGAGTGTGCGTACCCCCATGTGGGCTTCATCTTGCTGTGCATTAAATAAATAAAGGTTCAGCCGTACAAACACAAAAGAAAAACTCCACTGATGTGAAGAGCGTTTCAATAGACAGGGGGAAAATGTAAGCTTTGAAACTCTTACAATCCACCCTAGACAGAGATTAGACATGGATATGGAGACTGGAGGTGCAATCATCACAACATAAATCCAGCATTGTACAGTAAGCATGTAAAGCTGCTCCTCCAGATGTTTATCCAATACAGTATATTCTCATATGCTGACGCTGCAGTGTCTAAAGAAAATGAAAAGGCCCTTCATCAGTTTCACAGCACAATAAGACGTACTTTCTGTGTTATTCAGCACAACTATACAGTTGAAGGTTATTAGTGCACAAGACATATGGTCTTGTTAGTGCAGTTTTAATTATTTCTATATATTTGTGGCCTGTAGTTGTGTAGTAATCATGAAGGTATGGTTATTTTAGGATATGAGGATATAGACCAGGATGGTTATTTTCACAGTATAAACCCTTCAGTCTTATACAACAGCGCCGCACTACACATCAGGGGCTGTATGTACGAAGACTTGGGTTGAATTAATACTAAAACATTTCGTACAGACAAAGCTGTAAATGTGCGTACACATATTCTCTTTGTACATCCGAATTAATGTGAAACTGAGCCCACGTGCACAAGCGCACAACCCCTCCCTGCTTTCTCCCCTGTATTAATATGTTAATGACTTCACTTTGGCAAAACCAAAGGAAAAAGCAATGGCAAAAGCAGAGAAACTTCACAGAATGTGAATTAGAGTTCTCCTATCAGAGGTATACCGGAGAAAAACTGTGTTATTTGCAAGTTTGTCCTCTGGAATTAATAACAAAAGAAAAACAATAGAGTGTGAGAGTTTATCTGACGTGGTTAACGCAGTGGGGTCTGAACATCGCACTGTTCTGATGTAAAGGTGCAGGTTAAGAGGAGAACAGCGGCGCACCGTCAAAGTGTGGAGTGAACAGGCGGAGGAACAGGGGATGCTGAACTAACACCCTTCGAGGAGAGAGTTGCCTTACTTTACTGTCTGCAGTAGTGTCTGTGTCTGTGGGAGACACAGATGTATTAGAGGAACACTCTGTTAGGGCGGTATAGCAAGGGCGTAGGTTTGCGCTTGACTTTGGTGGGGACTGGGGACGAGTCACCCCCGCCAAGAATGAATATTGTTTTTATATATATATATATATATATATATATATATATATATATATATATTAATTTTTTTATATATTGCTATTTGTTGTTTAACTGCTATTAAAATGTATTATTAAGTAATCCTCTCTTCTTACAATTTATTAAGGTGGTTTGAAAGACCAAAAGTTGGATTATTAATATTATATTTGAATTTATCTTATTATTCAAATGGACAAATTTTCACTGAGGAAGGTTGAATGCGCTGGCCAGTTTGTCATTTGCCAATAGGCTTCAGTTTTTAATTTAAATCAAGTTTTAACAGATTTCCCAAAGAAAATTATGATAAAAAATTTTATTTTAAAAATAAGTATATTTACATATTTGAAGAGTTTAGATGCAAAAACCTCTGAATGCCATTTAATATTTGCATCTAAAATTTGCATTTTTTTTTTGCATGTGTGTGAACTCAGTGATTTTACTTTTATAGTGACAAATACGTTATTTTATTGCCTTTAAAGTGAAATAACTAACAATAAATATACGAGGCTGAGAAAAATGCTCATTTTACATGGTATTTAAAGGTTTTGGCATCTGAACTCTTCATTTATTTTTTCTAAAAATTTAAAGTTCTAATTTCTAGTTCAAAGTATTTTTATCATTTATAAAACTGTAATAAAACTTACAGTTTAAATGTGTTAATAAAGCAATTTAACAAATTGGTAGGAAATTGGTTGGTAAATCAAAAAGTGTAGTTGTAATAACTATCCAACAAGATTATCCAATAAAAATGAGTTCTTAATATGTCACTAAAATGTATTATTTATACCTCAATTAAACAGAAAATCAGGTGAATAACTGCAAAAAGGTTCAGTTTTTCAGAAAACAAATAACCCCTTTCAATCAGCTGGCTACAGGCCTGAAAGTGTCATGTTAAAATAATGTTTATTAACTGATAAAGAGAGAGTTTAATAAAGACTTTCATTAATTTTTCGTACTAATTAAACATGTCTCATAGTATTATTAAAAGATGGAGCACAGGCTGTAGTTTTTCTGACAAATTTTTTCAACCACAATTGTAGATGTTACTGTAAGAGATTAGGAGAACTGGCAGGGTCATATACGTTTACATGTAGGTGTTTATTCTGCAGTTAGCTTTCAGGGAATATTGTTCACAGACTATATCAGTCTGCTTTAACATTAGACTGACCGTAAAGCGGTGAAAACACCAGCATAACGGCATTATCATGATGGACTCATTCAGTAGCGAACTTGAGTTTATGTGACTCACACTTTCGTTGGAAAAAGCTCTTTATGTCCACCTTTTTTTGCTACCTCCATCCTCACTTGTTCATGTCACACACGGTCACACACCTCACACACATTGGGAAATTCCCCCTGCGCAGTTGTTTTGGCGCTGCTTGTATCTGAAACTATGATCTGAAATCAGCCACTCACATGACAGCAGGGAAAGGCAGAGCCAATCACAATGTTCATATGTGTTTGGGGGCGGTGCGACTCGAGGAGAGAACATGATTTAACCCTTTCAGCATGTCTAGGTTTATACTGACAGTGCAATGTTTTTAAGTAAATTAAATTATTGGTGGGGACATTTCGGGAGTTTGTGGATATTGTTGAGGACACGTCCCCACCGTCCACCCTAAATCTACGCCCCTGCGGTATAGCATCACCCCTCTGCTCTTATCAAGACAGCACCACCAGCATTTCAGCTGCCCAATCGCCCGCTCTACATCTGACTGAGTGCGAGAATGGCCATCATTGTATCTGCGCTATTGGTCAGTTTGTGGGTTGTTAAGAGGGGTTAACAGCCACATCTTTAATGGATAACCGCGGCCTCCTGATATGCAGTTAAATAATTACGCCAAAAAAAAAGATAAAAAACTTGCTGGAATAACTTCTTTAAATACATCACTCACCAAGAAGCCACCCATCGCGCACCCTGCCACCTTGGAGTCTTCGGATTCGACCATTGACAAGGTCCTCTAATAAGGCCAACACTGCCATTGCCAGAGACTAAGGGTTGTATACATTTGCAAATGCTTTCATGTAGAGATCTGCGCGGGACTAAATTTTGAATCCCGCTCCCGCCCGCACCCGCCAGGTTTTAGCCCGAACCCGACCGCTCCCGCTTATATAAAGAATTTGTTGTCTCGCTGCCCGACCCGCACCGTTTTCTGCCCGCCGCGCCCGATCCCGCTAAAGAGCGGGGGAGAACAAAACCGAAAATCCCCCAGCTATACAGTCCAGACAGCCAAGCTGTCTGTGCAAACACACACACAGCACCAAGCACACACACACACAGACAAATCTCTCTCTCATACGCGCGCGCACTAACACACAACTATCAACTCAAAGGCTTGTAATATCATGTATCAAGTACCAATGTAATACCAAAAGGCTTTATATAAAGGTATATAAATACTGAGTCGCGCCAGCTCCGGGCTGCAGCACACATTACTCTCGGGCCGATTCCGGCGCGGATGCGGCAGCGTCGGCTCGCTTACGGCCGCCGCATCTGGCCCGATTTATTCGGGCTCTCTCTCTCTCTCTTTCTCTCTCTCATATCCGCGATATTGCTAGACAGCCCGCTCCCATCCCAAATTAAACCCGTTACCGACCGCTCCCGCGATTTATTCGGAAATTTATCTGGTCGGGTCCTGCGGCGCCCGCGGGACAGCCGCAGGAATGCAGACCTCTACTTTTATGTCTTCTAAATCACATGTAAAAAAAATTGTATCAATGAACCCATTTTATCAAGTATAAATGAACAGCAGTGTTTTTCACATGTGCAATACTAGTGCATTTCAACATAACTGCCTCTAGGAGTCGCCAATGGAAATAAAACAAACTCGCACAAGAAATGCACGTATGGCAGACATGAAGTTGGCGTGGACCAACGCACATTCTCACGTTAATTTCATCCATAGTAAATCCGAACGTGAGCGTGAAACCTGGCATACGCAAAGTTTTTGTGTAGAATAAAACCTTTCAGGCTTTATTCTGTGTTAACCTCCTGGACATACTGTATCCCTAACTTATATCTTTAGCACTTGTGTTCTTGAGTTTTGACAGACCCACAGTACTGTAGGTTTGCAGTTGTTCTCCACAAAGCCGAGTGAAAAATCGGCGCAGCAGCACGTGTCAAAAACTCCACCAGCGCATGCTTTGAAATGGAGATCAGCTGTTCCTGTTGTGTTGCTGTCATCTTTTACTTCATCTCCTGCATGTCCAGCTTGTTGTGTTTTTCGTCCCGTATTAACCGTCACGTTCTGAGAGACCTCAGTGATTGATGATCTGAATGATGGGCTTTTATTTCATGACCACTTCATGCCCTGTTTGGTGACCCGGCTGACGCTGGAGAAATGAGTGTAAATCCAGCAGCGGATCAAATATTCAGCTGGAGGCTCAGATTCAGGAGCAGAATACAGATCCCCGGCTGCGTCTTTCAGCCTGTCAAACCCGCAACAGTGAATGATTTATCAAAGGGCAAAGGGTGGCGACTTCCAAGAAAAAAAGTTCACTTCTGGAGTGTATTGTTGCCTGTGAACTGTTAAAGCTGCGCTGTGTACAGTGTGGAGGATCAGCACTGCAAACTCACAGAATAAGAGTCTCAGTCCTGATGAAAAGAACGAGCTTACAATAGCATGGGGTTATAATCAGCAAAGTCTGAAAGTCATCCGTCCATCCAACCGTCCGTTAATCTGTCCAACCATCCATTCATCAATCCATCCATCCATTCATCCATTCATCTCTCTGTCAATTTATCCATCCATCCCTCCGTCTGTCTACATGTCAATCCCTCCATCCATTAGTCTATCCCTCCATCCATTTGTCCATTCATTCGTCCATCCATCTGTACAACCCTCCACCTGTCCATACATCCCTATCTATCCATCCATCTCTTCATCCATCCCTCCAACCATCCATTCATCCTTCCCTCCATCTTTTTATCCATCCATCCATCCATCACTTCATCCATCATTCCTCCGTCTGTTTGTCCCTTCATTCATTCAGTCATTAGTTCATCCATTACTCCATCTCTCCATCCTTTTGTTCATTCATCTGTCCATTTCTCTGTCCATCCATCCATCCATCCATCCATCCATCCATCATCCCTCTATCTCTCCATCTATCCATCTGTCTGTCCACCCATCTCTCCATTCGTCCATCTATCCCTTCATGCCTTCATCCATTCATCCATCCTTTCATCCATCCTTCCATCTGTTTGCCCACCTCTCCATCCCTCCATTCACCATCCCTTTATCCATCCATCCATCCATCCATCCATCCACCCATCCTTCCATCCACTATCTATCCATCCCTTTGTCCATTCATTCATCCATCCCTCCATCTGTTCATCCATCCATCCACCCATCCCTTTATCCATCCATCCATCCATCCATCCATCTGTCCATCATTCTGTCCTTCCATCTATCCTTCCTTTCATTTATCCATCCATCCCTCCATTTGTCCACCAGTCCATTTCTCAATTCATTCAATAATGCTTACATCCCTTTGTCCATTCATCCCTCCATCCATCTGTCCATCCCTATGTCTTTCCATCCATCCAGCTATCCCTTCATCCATCCATCCCTCCCTTCATTTATTTATCCCTCCCTCCATCCCTTCATCAATCTATCCCCCTCCATTTGTTCACCTGTCAATCCCTCCATCCATTATCTCTCCATCCATTCATTCTTTCATCCATCCCTTTGTCCATCTGTCTATTCCTCCATCCCTTTACACATTCATCCATCCATCATCCCTCCGTCTGTCCACTTGTCCATTGCTCCTTCCATCATCCCTCCATCCATTTATTCATCCAGCCATCTCTCCATCTGTCTGTCCTTTTGTCCATCCCTCCATCCTTCTATCTGTCCATCCATCCACCCATTCCTTTATCTTTCCATCCATCTCTTTGTCCATCTATTCTTTCATCCATCCACCCAACTCTGTTTATCCACCCATTACTTCATCCATCATCTCTCCATTCATCCAACTCTGTTTGTCCATCCATCTATCCCTCCATCTGTCCATTCGTCTGTTTATTCATCTGCCCATCCAATTGTCCATCCCTCTGTCTTTCTGTTCATCCATCTATCCCTTCATCCATCCCTCTATCTCTTCATTCATCCATCCATCCATCCATCCCTCTGCTTTTCCACCTGTCCTTCTGTCCATTAATCCATCCATCTATCTGTCCATCCCTCTGCCTATCCCTGTCCGTCAGTCCATCCATCCATCCATCCATCCATCCATCCATCCATCTATCCATCCATCCATCCATCCATCCCTCATCTCTACATTCATCCATCCATCCATCCTTCTGCTTGTCCACCTGTCCATCTGTCCATTCATCTATCCATCTATCTGTCCATCCCTCTGTCTATCCCTGTCCATCCATCCATCCATCTCTTCATTCATCCATCCATCCATCCATCTATAATTTGTGAGCTGAATAGCAGCAGCAAAAAGAAAAGGACAACAAGACCTAATGTCTAAAGTAAATGATTATGTTTTAATATTGTTTACATGTTTGTACTGTGAGGAGGTGATTTATTTTCACAGTTATGAGTCAGCTGCCGTCTGACAAATCATCTGAATCAATCTGTCTGAATCAGAATCTCTAAACCTATTTACTGTTCATTAAGAGCTCAGAGGAATCATTTGTGACGTGAACTGAACTGCTCACAGTGTTCATTTTCTGTGTAATTTGTTCACAGTCAATCAATAGACCCTAATGAAACTGTCTCCGCAAACGAAATGTTGTCTCGTGGACACGGCCTTCAACTCCACACAATCTCTTCTTAAGTTAATTAAAGTTAAATTAGACTATTGATGTTGTTGTGCAAAGAAATGTGACTGAAACTCCAGCGCCATCACTTGCATCTCTGAGACCAAATGCATTTTGATCAGCTTAATTACTGAGTATCATACTGCCATATCATGCATACAAATACAAATATAATTATTATATATTTATTGTTAATATTGTTTTTATTGCATACAAAAATAAGTAATAGCATTCATTATTGTTTATTTATGAAAGTGCAATAAAATTATATTATTGCTAATATTATTTCTCACAGAATAGATTAGAAGCGATATTCATTATTTTTTTATTCATTCATTTATGCATTCATTATTTTTATGTATGCATTTATTTATTTATTTGGAAAGTGATGTATTTTTATTAAATTTTTGCACTCAAAAATAAGTAGCCATATTTATTTATTTATTCATTTATTTATTTGTTTGTTTGTTTATTTATTATGAAAATTACTATACCGTTATAATAATAATAATAATAATAATAATAATAATTATTATTATTATTATTATTATTATTATTATTATTATTGTTATTATTTTTATTGTTATTATTATTGATTGTATGCTATTATTATTGTATTATATTATTATAATAGAAAAGTTCCATAGTGGTATTCATAAATTTATTATTATTATTATTATTGCACAAGGAACATATCTGTCTAGTTATATATTTTTTTCTGTTTTATTTATTATGAAAAGTGCTATAAAATTATATAATAAAAACAATAATATTAATAATAATAACAAAAACAACAATAATATTAGAATAATAGCAATATAATAATAATAATAATAATAATAATAATAATAATGATAATGATAATGATAATAATAATAATAATAATAATAATAAAACATTTATAGCAATTTCCAGAATTAAATATATAAATTAAATGAATAAATAAACTGAAGAATGAATACCACTATCGAAATTTTATTATTATTATTATTATTATTTTTTTTTTAATCATCATTATTATTATTATTATTATTATTATTATTATTATTATTATTATTATTGCACACAGAAAAATGTCAGCAGTGATATTCGTTTGCTCTGTGGTTTGTAAAACTCATCCGCTGCTTCGTGGAAACACATCTCATGGGTCACTGGCTTTAATAACAGCCATTACACGGCTTGAGGTAAGGAAATCTAAAACTTGTTGGAAGTCTATTTAATCATTGATTTCTTCTTATCAGGTATTGGCACGCAGGAGGACAGAAGTCAAGAGTCAAGAGAAGTCATTTGTGCTGAAATAAGCTTTCTGAAGGCGCCACTGACTGCTGAAATCATACACATCACCAGCAGGTAAAAGCAGATCAGCACACAGCTTTATTCAATGCTCTTCTCAACAAAACACACTAATATCAGCTTCCACACTGTCTGGTGTTAGCACTGAGCATCTGACCTGAGTGCAGATGTGGTGTTGTGGCTGTCGAGCATCAAATTAAACACAAACAGGACCACGAAACACACGCAACTTCATTTGGGTTGTATTGCGGTGCTATAGTGATGTGTAGTAAATACTGCAGTGCGTTTGAATGTTTTGAAGTATTTGGACAAATCTGTTGTGATTCTACAGTTGCTATGGTAACAAAACAACTACAGTAATTGATCTGGTGTTGTGATTCTACGGTTGCTATGGTAACAGAACAACTACAGTAATTGATCTGTTGTTGTGATTCTATAGTTGCTATGGTAAGAGAACAACTATAGTAACTAATCTGTTGTTATGATTATACAGTGGCTTTGGTAACATAAATTATAGTACTTGATCTTGTGGTGATTCTAATAACACAATAACTATAGTAATTGATATGTGGGGGTGATTCTACAGTTGCTATGGTAACACAATAACTGTAGTAATTATTCTGTTGTGGTGATTCTACAGTTGCTATGGTGACATCAATTGTAGTAATTGATCTTTTGTGGTGATTCTTATAACACGATAACTATAGTATTTGATCTGTTGGGGTGCTTCTACAGTTGCTATGGTAATACAACAACTATAGAAATTTATATGTTGTGGTGATTCTACAGTTGCTATGGTAACATAATAACTACAGTAACTTAAGCAAATGACCCAATAGTGTAGTTTTCCATCTATCTATCCTTCTGTTTATCCATCAATCCATCATTCTCTCCTTTTTGTCCATCCGTCCGTCTGTCTTTCTGTCCATTTGTCAGTCCATCCATGCCTCTGTCAGTTCATTCATTAATACTTCCTGTCCGTTCATCATCTATCTGTCGATCAATCTATTTATCTTTCTGTCCATCCATTCATTTGTCTGTCCATCCGTCAATCCATCCATGCATCCATCCATCCATATCATCTGTTCATCCATTTATTCGTCCTTCTGTCCATCCATTCATCTTTCTCTCTTTCTTTCTTTCTTTCTTTCTTTCTTTCTTTCTTTCTTTCTTTCTTTCTTTCTTTCTTTCTTCCATCCATTTGTCTATCCACTTGCTGTCTGTCCATCCATTCTTTTAGTCCATCCATCTGTCCGTCCGTCCGTCCATCCATCCATCCATCCATCCATCCATCCATCCATCCATCCATCCACCTTTCCATCCATCCATCCATCCATCCATCCATCCATCCACCTGTCAATCCATCCATCCATCCATCCATCCATCCATCCATCCATCCATCCATCCACCTTTCCATCCATCCATCCATCCATCCATCCATCCATCCATCCATCCATCCACCTGTCAATCCATCCATCCATCCATCCATCATCCATCCATCCATCCATCCAGTCTTTCCTACTATTCAGCCATTTGTTCTTCCCTTCATCAGTTTGTCTATCTTTCTCTGTCTGTCATCTATCATCCATCCATCTATTCATCTTTTTGTCTGACTATTCATTTGTCCATCCATACTTCTATCCATCCATCCATGCATCCATCCTGTTCATCCATTCATCCATTCTTTTGTCCATCCATTCATCTTTGTCTTCCATCCATCCATCCATCCATCCATCCATCCATCCATCCATCTACCTGTCAATCCATCCATCCACCCATCCACCCATCCATCCATCTGTCCGTCCATCCATCCATCCATCCATCCATCCATCCATCCATCCATCCATCCAATCTTTCCTATCATTCAGCCATGTGTTCTTCCCTTCATCAGTTTGTCTATCTTTCTCTGTCCATCATCTATCTATCCATCCATCTATTCATCTTTTTGTCTGACTATTCATTTGTCCATCCATACTTCTATCCATCCATCCATGCATCCATCCTGTTCATCCATTCATCCATTCTTTTGTCCATCCATTCATCTTTGTCTTCCATCCATCCATCCATCCATCCATCCATCCATCCATCCATCCATCCATCTACCTGTCAATCCATCCATCCACCCATCCACCCATCCATCCATCTGTCCGTCCATCCATCCATCCATCCATCCATCCATCCATCCATCCATCCATCCATCCATCCATCCATCCATCCATCCATCCATCCATCCATCCATCCAATCTTTCCTATCATTCAGCCATGTGTTCTTCCCTTCATCAGTTTGTCTATCTTTCTCTGTCCATCATCTATCTATCCATCCATCTATTCATCTTTTTGTCTGACTATTCATTTGTCCGTCCATATTTCTATCCATTCATGCATCTCCCTGTTCATCCATTCATCCATTCTTTTGTCCATTCATTCATCTTTGTCTTCCATCCATCCATCCATCCTTTTCTATCTGTCCATCCGTCTGTCATCAGCTGTTGTATGAACACAGTGTGTTTTCTCCTTCAGATTCTCCTCTTGTTTTGCCCACATGTTCTGTCATCAGACCAGTTTCTGATCCACATGCGGGCCAATAAATACAGGTAAAACAATGGCTGGCAGTAACCCAGACTCCACACCGACTGCATTACCTCCTCTTCATAAGTTAAACACAGCTTCCCCTGGCAGGAATTATATTATTACACATCTGACGACGGTTAAAATCATTTAATACGGAGCCGTTTTCAGCCTGTGACATTTGAGAGGAGGATATCTCTACATGTGTGAAACAAAGAGCGCTCATATTCATGCTAATTTCTTCATGCTACGCATTCTTATATCTGCTTAAATCTCGTGACATGATCAATACATGCAAATGTCCCTATAAAGCCCTGTAACCTTTCAGTCTGTGATGAATCCGACCTCCTCCTCGTTCTTCTCAAACCTTTTGGAAATGTAGGAAAACGTTCAGCGCATGCATGAGAGATTAACCTTTACCAAACACCAAATAGTAGGCAGAAATGTCAGCGCACTGTATATCTCTTTATTTTTCATCTTTTTTTTGTTTCGATGTTCCTCGTAAATGTGCAGCATGAAGGCCTGAATTCACTTTATTTCACTTTATCAGCTTCTAATAGTGAATCATAGATACAGTTGAGGGCAAAATTATTCACCCTCCTGTGCATTCAGTCATTCATTCATTTTATTTTCGGCTTAGTCCCTTTATTAATCTGGGGTCGCCACAGCGGAATGAACCGCCAACTTATCCAGCATGTTTTTACGCAGCGGATGCCCTTCCAGCTGCAACCCATCCCTGAAAAACATCCACACTCACTCACACACACACACACACATACACTACCCAATTCACCTTAACCAGCGACCTAATTGCTGAGAGGTGACAGCGCTACCCACTGCGCCACCGTGCCACCCACCCTCCTGTGCAATACTTATTATTTAAATATTTCTCAAGTGATATTTAATAATTTAATGGTTTGTTCGCAGTATTTACAACAACATTTGTTTTCTCTGGAGAAAGCCTTATTTGTTTTATTAGAATAAAAGCAGGGGCAGCACAGTGGCTCAGTGGCCTCACAGCAAGAAGGTCGCTGGTTCGAGTCCTGGCTGGGTCAGATGGTGTTTCTGTGTGGAGTTTGCATGTTCTCCCCGTGTTGGCGTGGGTTTCCTCAGGTTTCCCCAACAGTCCAAGCACAGCTATAGGGGAATTGATTAACTAAATTGGCCGTGTATGAGTGTGTGTGTGTGTGAATGAGTGTGTATGGGTGTTTCCCAGTACTGGTTTGCAGCTGGAAGGGCATCCGCTGTGTAAAACATATGCTGGAATAGTAGGTGGTTCATTCCGCAGTGGCGACCCCTGTTTAATAAGGGACTACGCCGAAGTAAAATGAATGAATAAGTGTCACAGTCTGGTGTGTTTGTTGTGTCATGTGTTGTGTTCCCTGTGCTTTCTGTGATTGTCATGTGATTGCGTTGTTCAGTTTTCCCGCCATTCTTAGTTTCTTTAGTTCTACCTGTGTCTCTCCCCTGTTTGTATTCAGTTCAGTCATGTCTTGTGTATTTATACCCCTGCGTTCAGTTTGTTTATTGTCTGGTATTCTATTGTCACGTCTCAAATAGGGTTGAACGATGTCGACCAATCTGGCATCGTATGATGTCCAATGTGAACCACATAGACTCTAAAATATATGGACGAAGTATCCGTGACGTCACCCATAGGTTTCTAAAGAGCGCAAAAGAAGCCACAAGTAGGCGCGGCCAACCGTCGCCATTTTGTTCGCGCGTCATCACACCCACGGCGGGATACCAAACAAGGGCAAAGAGGCGGAGAGTGGGCGGAGCTACAGACACCTGCTGGCATTCAGCTTCAGACACACTTTACTTTGGGAGAACGCTTAATACTTTATTACCTGCGACTCATTTGTGTTCTGAACACTTGTGCTTGGTTGTACACTATATCCATAAAGTGTTTAGACTTTTAAAAACACTGCTGTAATACACTGAGCCACTAAACATTGTTCTTATGACGTTTCTCAACAGGAGGAAACGCAAATTACTTCCAAACACTTCAGATATAGTCTGTGTTAGTTACTGTAAGACTATTGATGAACTCCAGCATAACACTGTATGACAACGCTTCAGATGACTGATCTAGAGCCTACAGCTAATCAATCCGTCAGATTCTGCAGTGCATTACAGCTCTAAATATAAACGATAAATGATCTTAAATACATCAAATACATGTATAGAGATGGTATATAAGTATATAACTCTACTCACATGGGAAACGGAGGCCACGTGAATGGTTTGTGAGCACAATTAAGTGCACTCAGCATCCCATGCCATCTAATAAATGTAGGAAACAAGTCCAAAAGGCATTTGAGTGTGTAAAGCCACATAAAACAAAACAGAAATACGATAAATATGCCGAGTTCAGTCGATAATCTGCAGGATTCAGCTGAGGTGACGGCGACCAACGAGACCTAGCTGTCACTCAAGTGGCCACGCCCTTAATTATGCAAACTTAATATAACTTAATATAAAGGAAACAGATGAGTTATAAAAAAATTCACCCCCTCACAGTTGTCATGAAGGGTAATATTAGCTGTATTAACCAAAATCTTTCTTTGTAGCAGGCTGTAAACATCTTTTATTCTGCTGTAAAGTTGGCCTTTCTAACAGTGGGCTCAATTGAAATTTCCTCTGTTTTGGAGCCAGGAGCGGCCAGGACTAGCGGAATTTTGGATGAATTGCAGTTTTAATTACTTCCATATTGACTTCCTGAGGGAGAGCAGGAGGTTGCCGCTTGGTGAACCATCATGATGGACGATGGCATTGTCGTTGTAAGCGACGGTGAATTAATTATTTCTAAATAATTAATTAATTAATTAATCGACAAATTAATTATTTGTAGCCTGCCGTTTCAATCACCTGACCTGCATGGTCTTTGTTTTACCCATAACCAAATCATAAATAAAGATACACACAAATGACCATGTGTCTATCACTTTTCCCGCAGGACTCTGGCATGAACAGGCAGAGTGATCTGTGTCCGTATAATGGCGTCCACAAACTTGGTTGGTAAAAAAGGTGCAGAACCAACAGCAACCAGCCAACAGTGTCTGAGGTTTACACTACAATGACTGAGTACAAGTGTAAAGCGAAAGACTGAAGCAGTGTACTGACGCTGTGACACGTTACCTGATGCATTCAAAAGACAGAAGAGTCATTAAATAGAGACAAGATTAATTAAATATCATGTTTGACAACTATAGTGAGACGCCATCCAGCGGGACATCATTGATAAACTGTCCGACATGCACTGCTCTCTGGGGTTTTGTGCTCAAAGCACCAAGACGCGCACATACACTGCAGTGCATAACAGAGTGTGTGTGTGGTCATGTGATGTGCGTGTTCAGTGGTATAGACCTTTTTCATGGCTGCTGCATGGAGGGCGCCATAACTTCCGGTAGAATGTTAAAAACTTCCATTTACAGCGTGTACAACTGGTAATTTGCGCTCCGAAAATGGGTTTCAATAACGTTTTTAATGGTTAACAGAGTGTTTTTGTGACGCACAACTTAGAAATGTGTCTGTTAAAGCCGTTATAATCTGTCACATGTGGTTCAAGCGCGTCAGAAATACGAGAAAAACGTTCTCCTAGTTCACGTGTCTGCCGTCAGAAATACAGCGTGTGTGTGTTACCGGCTTGTCAGCTGTTAGCTCAGCGGCTCTTTAACACACACACACACACACACACACACACACACACACACACACACACACAGAGAGAGAGAGAAAGAGAGAGCAAACCAGAGTACTGGCATGAAGCTTAACAGGTATGAAAGTCGTGCAATTTACAAAAATGAGCAATAAAAGTCTGTTATTGATGCTCTGCTGCTGGTTTGCTGTTCATTCTAATCTCGAGCCGTTTGTTTTATTTCGTGTGTTGTTTTCACCACGGTTTGTGTTTTTCCGTCATTTGGAAATGACACTAGCCTATATTTTCACTTTGTCACAGTTATTAAATCAGTGTGTCAGTGGCACAGTACAGGCTATGTGTGTGTGTCAAACATTTTGCTGAATTACATTAGTTTGGGCTGGTTATATATCTGAAATAAAGAGAAAATGTTGACTTTAGCGATGACGAGGCTTCATTTAAACTGCAGAAGATGCCGTCTGACAACGAGGGGGAAATGCCTCACAGCAGCTGTTTCCATCCTGTTAGATCGCATTTCTGTAAATGATCAGTCCAGGAGATGCTGCCGATGGACAACAGTATTAGATAAAGAGGATAAAAGCAGGTAAAATAGATAAAAACTATCGTTTCAGAGCTGTCCAAATGTGACTGTTTACACGCATCAGTCATCATTCTCCTTGCGCATACAGGCAAAGCATCATGGGTAATTTTGCGTTCCAAGAAAAAGGTCTATAGTGTGGACGGAGAGCTATTCAGAAATGCTAGATGAAACGTCTGTGTGGACGTGGATCGTTTTCATTGTAAAACACCATTGTAATCTAAGCTGCACTAGTGTAAACGGGGCCTGGGTGTGTGTTTTTCGCGAGCGGGTTGCTGCTGTGACGGGGGCGGGGTGGTGGATCGCAATGCCGTTTCAGCGTCGTGATGTCTATCGGCCATCAGCAATGGATCTATCGACCCAACCCTAGTGTCAACGTCCTATCTTTGTTTTGATGTTCCAATTGTGAGTGCTTTTGGTGAAAAAATACGTGTTTTTTTTGATAACTGCTGCAAAAAAGCTGTTTAAAAAAACATTTTAAGGTCAATATTATTAGCCCCCTTGAGCAATATTAGTTTTGTATTGTCTCCAGAAGAAACCACTGTTATACAATGACTTAATTACCCTAACTTTACCCTAATTACCCTAGTGAAGCCTTTACATGTCACTTTAAGCTCAATACTATTGTCTTAAAGAATATCTAGTCTGATATTATCTGCTTTCATCATTTATTCATGCATTTTCTTGTCGGCTTAGTCCTTTTATTAATCCGGGGTCGCCACAGCGGAATGAACCGCCGACTTATCCAGCAAGTTTTTACGCAGCAGATACCCTACCAGCCGCAACCCATCTCTGGGAAATGCTGTCATCATGACCAAGAGAAAAGAAATCAGTTATTAGAGATGAGTTATTAAACTAGTATGATTAGAAATGTGTCTCTTCTCTATTAAAACAGAAATTTGGGAAAAATACAACAATTAAAATGGAACAGGGGCTAATAGTTCTGCCTTCTGCTGTATATCTTGCATCAGCAGTAAATGCATGTTGATTTAGGGATGTTTCTGCTGTGTGTACAGTAACAGCATGAGATCTCTCTATCTCTTAGTGTAATTGAGTTCCTGTCCTCTGACTGAAGGTCATTATAATTCATGCTCATGTGTGTCAGAAGAAGCATCATTACCCCGAACACTGACCTGACACACAGCATTCACACGGGATTCAGACAGCGCAGGACTGGAGGGATTTCACAGGGTTTCTGAAGAGTTATTTAACAGACATAAGGCAAGTTTTCAGCAGATTGTAAAACATATATCAGTAAATGAGCAGTTTTTAGTGTTTTGTGATTCGTGTTTTTGTTTTCCCTCAGTTGTTTCTGCTTTTGAGTTGCATTATGGGATGTTGATCTTTCTTCCAACAATTTTTAACCCTAAAAAAGATCTAAAAGTGTCTCTTTTGCACATGTGTAATAGTGTGCAGTGCTATATTGTCTGTGTTGGAGTTGTATATAACGAGATATGATGTTGTTTTTATTGAAAATAAAAGTATAAATAAATGCAAAACATCTGATTGGAAAAAGTTGTTAGTTTATTATAATGCATCACTCCTCAGAAAAGCCATAATAATGTACAGTTAAAACTGTGGCATGCTAAGTCAGAATTATATCAATATAATAGGAAATATTCACTTGGGAATAATTAGAAAAATAAATATATTTATGGATAATAATGTTGTCTAATTTACACAGAAGGCCGGAATTTGCTGCACATTCATTTTGAGAATAAACTCTGCTGTGCTTTAAGTGTGCCTAAAAATACTGTGTTCTTGTAACCCAATGCTGGGTTAAATATGGACAAGTTCAGCTGTTGGGTTTAAAAATGTCAATTTAATTTATTAAAAACAATAAATAAATAAAAAAGAAAGCTCAACTTTGGGTTTGTTCACATTTGACTCAACACTGAATTACAACAACCCAGCTTTGATTAGTTAGCACTGTGGAGAAAAACACAACAGCAACTGAATGAAATGAAAGACACTGTTTGAAAGATATTATTGCTGTAGGTGCTTTATTGTTACTTTACAGCAGGGGTGTCAAACTCAAATCCTGGAGGGCCGAAGCCCTGCACAGTTTAGTTCCAACCCTGCTCCAACACACTTACCTGTAGGTTTAAAACAAGCCTGAAGGACTCAATTAGTTTGATCAGGTGTGTTTAATAAGGGTTGGAACTAAACTGTACAGAGCTGCGGCCCTCCAGGAACTGAGTTTGACACCTGTGCCTTACAGTTTTCAGTAATAAATTAAACAGAAAAATTATTGGCGATACTTGCATATTTGCTAAGTCATAATGAAGAAAAGTCAGGCCACACAGAGGGCCTGGATTTGATGCACATTCATTTTAGAGTTTTGTGAATCTCCGACAAGGTTTTGCAGCTTGTATAACTTGAGAATATGGTGTGATCACAAGCTTATTTTAATTGATAAAGAGTATAATTAGATGCAAAACTACAGATGTACAAACCAATAAAAAATCTTTAGGTTATAATCATGCATCGTTCCTCTTAAAAGTCGTAATGAAAAGTAAAATCTGTGCTATAGTCAAAGTTAAATCAGTGTAATAGCACATACGGTGACTTCACTAGGGAATAATTGAACAAAAATAAATACATTTATGTTGTCTAATCCACACAGAAGGCCTGAATTTGATGCACATTCATTTTAGAGTCTTGATTTGAGATGCACAAAGTTGTAAATCTCCACTAAAGACCTTCTTTAAAGTTTGCAGCTTGCATAACATAATGTGCAGAGATATGATGTTTTTATTGAAAATAAGTAAATTAATAAATGCAAAACATCTGATTGAAAAAAAATTGTTAGTTTATAATCATGCATCACTCCCCAGAAAAGCCACAATAATGTACAGATAAAACTGTGGCATGCTAAATCAGAATTAAATCCATAGGAAATACTGTGACTTCACCTGGGAATAATTAGAAAAATAAATACATTTATGGATAAAAATGTTGTCTAATCCACACAGAAGGCCGGAATTTGCTGCACATTTATTTTAGTGGCTTGATTTGAGATGCACAATATTGTAAATCTCCACCGAAGTCCTTCTTGAAAGTTTAGCGTAATATAAACTTGAGTGAATATGTTGGGAATAAGCGTCCTCTGCACAGGTTGAGGTTACACTCTGAGCTCCTGCAGATGAGCGCGGGTCCGTCACAGGTAATAAATCTTCATGTGTCGGGATCAAAGCAGATCCAGGGTCAGTCCTTCAGCTGTCCTCCTGCACAACACTGCTGCATTTATCAAGAGCATTGCTTCAAATTAACACAATATTCGTACACTGTGTAAAACACAGGGTTCACTGATTCATTGGATTTGCTATTTGTTTTTTTAATTAACTGGTTGCAAACAATTGAAATGGGAATAAACTTCAATTGAAAACAATTTAAAACACATTTAATGTAGTAGTGCTCAACTTAATTTGTTTGTTTAAATTCATTTATTCATTTTCCTTCAGGATAAGTCCCTTTATTTATCAGGGGTGGCTACAACGGAATGAACTGATAACTATTCCAGCATATGTTTTATGCAGCAGATGCCCTTCCAGCCACAACCCGATACTGGGAAACACCCATACACACCCATTCACACACACACTCATAAACTACAGCCAATTTAGTTCATCAGTTCCTCTATAGCGCATGTGTTTGGACTGTAGGGGAAACCAATAGGACTCACAACCTTCTTGCTGTGGGGCCACAGTAGTAACTATTGAGCCACTGTGTTGCCCCTGTTTAAATTCAGCCTGTATAACACCAATTACCTAATTTTTTTAGTAAATCTAATAAATCTTTTTTTTCAGTGTTCCACAAAATTCATTCAGGTTGTCCCAACACAAATCACTCATATACTATGGCTTGCGGCTTCCTGCCAACACACAGCTCCCATCCGTGCTGATATACCACCATATCGCACTGCTACTCATGTGATATTGCTCATATTTGTATATATATATATATATATATATATATACATGAGAATAAAATATTTTCAATGTATGTTCAGCACAATGTCTCAGCCTTTAGCACTGTAGCCTCATAACAAAAAGGTGGCTGGTTTGAGCCTCGGCTGGGTCAGTTGGTGTTTCTGTGTGGAGTTTGCATGTTCTCCCCGTGTTGCCGTGGGTTTCCTCTGGTTTCCCCCACAGTCGAGAATTGATGAACTACATTGGCCGTAGTGTATGAGTGTGAATGTGAGTATGTATGGGTGTTTCCCAGTACTGGGTTATGGCTGGAAGGGCATCTGCTGTGTAAAACATATGCTGGCATAGTTGGTGGTTCATTCCACTGTGGTGACCCCGGATAAATAAGGGACTACGCTAAAAGAGAATGAATGACTGAATGAATATTAACTCACAGTGCATAAACTAATGTTAACAAGCATGAATTTGGATGTTAATAATGCAATATTAAATGTTAATCTATGATTAAATGCTGTTCAAGTATTGTTCATAATTAGTTTGTCAGTAAATATATTAACTAATGAAGCACTGTAAGGTGTGACTGTGTGACTGCTTACCAAATGTACACACACACACACACACACACACACACACACACACAAAAAGAGTTTTGCTGCTTGTTCAAAGAACTTATTTAAAATGAGCTGAAGCAACACATTTCTTGAGATGTTTGGTGGAAACTTAATAGGGTACAGTATATGCCGAGCTAGTGTTGTTCCCATTCTGATAAACCTCCGGTGACAGATTATTGTGAGTTTTTTTCCATTTTATACAGTTTCTTTTATAGCATGGATGTTGTAATGTAATTAAAATACAATCAGTTAAACAGACTCTGGCATTCATTTATTTGCTCAAGCGTAAAACGAGACAAAAAGCGGTTTACTGGCACGCGCCCGTCGAAATCGGCTGGCTAGCGCAGAAGCTCCATTGAATATACTGGGGTAAAATAAATGCTCGTATTATAAAGAAATGGCGGGGGGGAATGTAGTTTAATGCAGTGCTTCTTGTAAAATCTGAGACCTACTTTATATCGGATATCACTCAGCCAGTGGAGATAGCTGACTTTTAAAGTAAACAGACCTTAAACGTGCCGATTTTGCAATGGCATTCAGTTCAGAGGAAGCTGTTAACCCAGGTTACTGGCAAATTAAAAGTCCTATTAGCGTGCTTCGGCATATACCCTATAGTTTTGTGTTTAATCTACTTACCCTCAAAAAAAGATTTGCGCTACTAATTCAAACAACTTTAATTGAAACGAGCTGAAACATTTTTGGGACAAGTTAATTACATTATGTTCAATCCACTTAATGGATTTGTGTTGGGATAACATGAATGAATTGTGTTGAACCCTGCATTTTTTACAGTGTGAAATTCATCTAAAATTCAAATTCAATTTAATTAATGAACAACCCAGTCATTATTAGAGTGTACTCTAGAAAAAAAATGGGTCAAATGATTATATTTTTTGTAGATTTATTTTTTGCCTTTTTGCCTTAATTAGATAGGACAGTAATTAGACAGGAAGCAAAGGGGGGGAGGGGGGGGAGCTATATGTCGGTGAGCTAACCACTAGCCACTTGTTTGCGCCAACAAAATTGGTCAAATTCAAGAAAATGCTTAATAACTTAACAGTTTTCAGAAATAGATTAAAATAAAGATAAAAACAATTTACTATGCAGTTAAAAAAAGTAAAAGACACTAAATTTATCTTTGTTAGAGACTCTTAGAATGCTCAGTTGTTTTAATCTAATCTTGGGTCAAATACGAAATACGAAACCTCATTGGATTTGTCCATATTTGACCCAACATGGGGTTCAAGACCTGAATGTTGTACTCTAAATAATAAAAACATTGCATCAAATAAAAGAAAAAGCATCAAAGAATGAAAACTGTAGCAAATTAATTTGAGACGAAAAACAACTTTAAGTGCAAGACGTTTTTATTTTAGAAGCGTTATATAGTTTGTGTAGTTTGGCAAAGGACTCTAAATCTATTTTATTTAAGTGTAAGTGTCTAAAGCTGGGTCAAATCCAACTATTAGGATGAAAAGTGTCATGGATAAAACTAACCCAGCATTGGTTTAAAACAACCCAGCAGTTTAGAGTATACATGTAATTAAAAAGTTAATATATGATTACAGCTCAGATGAAAGTGTTTAGTTTTGTGGCCAGCAGCCACGTTATAATCTGCATAATGTACATCCAGCTGCTGGTTATTGCAGAATAAACCCTTCAGTCTTAAACAACAGCGGCTGATGAACCTGTCAGGCTGTAATCTGCTGGATCTACATTGTTAGCCCTTACTTATTATTTAGATGTACACATTTGTTGACCGTGGCTTTTGATCTGTTCTGTAGAAATGACTCAACCTATTAGTTATACAGTCACATTATAATCATCTGTTTGCTATTATTTTCAGTGTCATCAGCTGTATGTTGGCAGTGGGTTGAATTATTGACCCGCACTGATCCTCAGAGGAACAATCACTCATGCTATCCTGTAGGTCTGCCCTTTATACTTTCATTTCATTTGTGAAACTTACTCTGACTTGGACAATAGTTCTTAATATTTCTATTTATTTAGAAGTAGTTAAAAAGGCTTGTATGACAACTTGCCCTTGTATAGGTTTTATTAACTATAGCATGCATTTATTTATATAGATGATGTGTGTTTTCCAAACCACTTACAATTTGAGGATAAAAGAAACACTTCAAAGAAAAAGCAATGATATGTAGAGAAGTTTCTGTTAGTTTAGAATTGTTAAACAAACAAGCAGGGCAAATAGATATACACAGCTGAGATGGCAGTATCCACATGAAAAATACTATACAGTCATTTATAACAAGCAGTGCTTAATTTGTAAATGAATAATTCCCTGTACAAAACCAGAAAATAAAAGTTACCATGACCGACGTCCACTAAACAGTTTCAGATTTCCCAAAACATGACATCATTAAACGGTGATAGCGCAAAAAGAGCATCACATTTCTCACTGTTCTTTGAATATTTGTGCCATATAACAGTATAGGTCAGTCATGGATAGCTACAAACATAAATCGTATGAACAGTTCACTTCACTGTTATGTGCCAAGTGAAAAACAAATAATTAAAGGATTCACTGGGTCTAATCTTCGTGAAGAGTCCACAGTCACCTCTTCTGTCATGTTTTCTGGCTGACCTAAAATCGTTTTGCTTCTGTCTCCCACTATCCTGATCCGTTTGCACAGTTTCATCGTCTCGAGATCTCTTTTGATCAGGCTCATTATCAGATTTACTCGAGGATTTATAATTGAAAATATGCATGCTTCTTTGATATTTTGACAATACAAATATTATTTAGGCAGGCCACTATGCCATTATTTATTTTCGCTGCTCACTGTGAGCGAAACAACAATCAGGACCCAATAAGAGCGATTTGTAAACATAACCAGGCAGATTGGCTTAGTGGTGTATAGTATGTTTTCACCATGCTCAAGTTAATGCCGGATCCATTAAAATAAATACCGGAAAGCAAAACATGAATATCGGACATTTTCCGGAACAGGATTCATTAAGATTCGGCTCAAATTAAGCACTGGTAACAAGTATAGTGTTTTTGAGCTATACTGCATTACAGTACTGTTGTTGTGATTCTACAGTTGCTATGGTAACACAGCTATAGTAATTAATCTGTTGGGGTGATTCTACAATTGCTATGGTACTATGGTAACACAACAACTATGGTGATTAACCTGTTGTGGTGATTCTAGAGTTGCTATGGTAACAAAAAAAAACTATAGGGTTTCATCTGTCATGGTGATTCTACAGTTGCTATGGTAACACAACAGCTTCAGTAAATAATCTGTTGCAGGGATTTTACAGTTGCTATGGTAACACAACAACTATATTAATTAATCTGTTGTGGTGATTCTACAGTTGCTATGGTAACACAACAGCTACAGTAAATAATCTGTTGTGGTGATTTTACAGTTGCTATGCTAACACAACAACTATAGCAATTAACCTGTTGTAGTGATTCATCGGTTGCTATGGTAACACAACTACTATAGCAATTAATCTGTTGTTGTGATTCTACAGTTACTATAGTAACAAAACAACTATAGTGATTCATCTATTATGGTGATTCTATAGTTACTATGGTAACACAACAACTAGGGTAATTAACCTGTTGTGGTGATTCTAGAGTTGCTATGGTAACACAAACTAAAACAAAAACTAAGGTATACTACAGCGTTTTTTACAGTTTCCAGGATGGCTTGAGGGTGTAAATTATGGAGAAATTTTCATTATTGGGTGCACTACTCCTTTAAGGGTCTTCTACAGTGCTGTCCAGCTCTCCTACAGTAACTGTGTGCCTCCTGGAACCTAGTGGAAGATCTCCCGAAATTATGAGTAGGGAAAAAAATGTTGTAGGCTATCTCGTTTCCATCTACTTTACCCCTTGTTCATTCCATTAACAACCAGACGCAGATAAAATTGATTGACAAGCCCTTCTGCTACTTAACTGACCAGATCAATACCCTAAGAGTTTAATTCACATGATGCTATTCTTTGATTGAAAAGTGCTCCTTGAGTTTCTGTGAGCAGTATGTATATATATATATATATATATAAATGTGATGTAAATACAGTGAAGCTAAAATGAAAAAGCTCCAGGTGCCATTTAATGATGCACTGTAAATTTAGCTTAAGCTCCTGAGTTGGAGGAGTGCAGGTACTTATAATACAATATTAGTCGTACTCTTCATGCTGTGTTAAGATAATCTGTGTATAATTTGAGGTTGATTGAGTACTTGAAGAAATTCAATTATTATGGTTTTAGTGATCTTAAATTAAGTGATGCTAAGTACCGCTCCTGGTACCAGAAGCGATAGAATAAATTTAATGTTTTTAAATGCTGTTAAAGAGGCAAAAAATAACATATACACATACACACATGCATACACACACACACACACACATGCATACACACATGCATACAGTTAAAGTACATAATTATTCATTATTAGCCCCCTGTTTAACGGAGAGCAGATTTTTTTCAACACATTTCTAGACATAATACTTTTAATAACTCCTTTCTAATAACTGGTTTCTTTTCTCCTCATCATGCTGACAGCACATGGTATTCTTTAAGACACCTCTATACAGCTTAAAGTGACATTTAAAGGCTTCACCAGGGTAATCAGGGTAAAGTTAGGGTAATTAGGCTAAAGTTAGGGTAATTAGGCAAGTCATTGTATAACAGTGGTTTGTTTTGAAGACATTCCAAAACTAATATTGCTATATATAAAGGGCCGAATAATATTGACCTTAAAAATTAAAAACTGATTTTATTCTAGCCTAAGGGGGGCTAATAATTCTGACTTCAAGTGTGTGTGTGTGTGTGTGTGTGTGTGTGTGTGTGTGTGTGTGTGTGTGTAGTTTACATACACTAAAAAAAGGAACATAACCATTTTTTTAAAATATGTCTGATGGTAAATGATACTAAACGTTTACTATTTTAGGGCTGTGAGGATTATCTGAATGATTTACGTTTGCTGAATGCCAGAATAATGAGAGAATTTTTTGAGAATTGTTTATTAATTTCTAGACAGTCAAGAGTTTACACACATTTCCTTGGTATGTTTTAGCTTTGCTTTTAAACTGTTTACCTTTGGTCAAATGTTTTGGGTCTCCTTCCACAAGCTCCTCACAATAGTTTGCAGGAATTTTGGCCCATTCCTCCTGACAGAATTGCTGTAACTGAGTCAGATTTGTAGGCTGTCTTGCTCGCACAAGCTTTTACAACTCTGCCCACACTTTCTCTATAGGATTGAGGTCATGGCTCTGTGATGGCCACTCCAAAACATTCACTCTGTTGTCCTTAAAGCACATTTCAAGTAATTTGGCAGTGTGCTTAGGGTCATGGTCTGTTTGGAAGAGTCATTTGTGGCCAAGTTGTAATGTCCTGGCTGATGTGTTGAGATGTTGCTTCAGTATTTCTGCATAATGTTCTTTCTTCATGATGCCATCTATGCTGTGAAGTGGACCAGTCCCTCCTGCAGCAAAACAGCCCCACAACATGATGCTGCCGCCCCCCTACTGCACAGTTGGGATGGTGTTCTAGGCTTGTGCGCTTTCCCCTTTGTCCTCCAAATGTAACACTGCTCATGATGGCCAAACAGTTCAATCTCAGCTCCATCAGAGCACAGGACATGTCTCCAAACATTACTCTTTTCCCAGTGTCATTTAGCTAATTGTAATCTGGCTTTTTTTAAATGGTTATGTGCCTTTTTACACAGTGTATGTACTGTAGACTTCTGGTTTTAACTGTAGTTGTAAAAAATCTATAATATTGGGTCATTTGTTTATATTACTTTAGTTGCTGTATTATCGTAGTAACTGTAGAATTACCACAACACACCAATTCCTATGACTGTTGTTACCATAGCAACCGTAGAATCACTACCACAGCATAATTCATATAGCTGTTGTTACCATAGCAACCGTGGAATCACCACAACACATCGTTTCCTATGTTGTTGTGTCACCATAGCAATCACCACAACAGATCAATTCAAGTACTTTACTATAGTACAGTTCAGACACACTAGTATTTACAATAGTTTTCTGTTGTTGTGAAACTCTGTTGTATGTACTAGACATTACTCTAGTGTTTTTCATGTGGAGTGTTGACTGCATTGACCTGCACTCATGTTCAGCACTCCATCGTCTCGCTGAAATATGTGATGAAGATGATGATGATGATGGTAATGGTCAGAATGGCTCCCTGGAGAGAGAATTCATTGATCCTCTCCTACACTCCAGCTGCTCCGCAGAGTTCTGGAGCTCACACACACACAAACACACACACACACACACACACACACACACACACACACACGCACACACACACGCGCACACACACACACACACACACACAAGAATCTGTCCCTGAGTGTGTTGTATTGTCGCTGTGCTACTCTTCATATGGAGCTTTTGAACAAACAGACACACACGTTCACACGCATGCATACACACAATCAGCAGAATCTGTCCCGAGTGTGTTGTAGAGTCTCTGTGTTTCTAATCTTGTAAAGCTGCTGCACACACACACACACACACACACACTCTCTCTCTCTCTCTCTCTCTCACACACACACACACACACACAGAGACATTACATACTATCTGACAGAATGTACAGTTGTGTATTGGATTACACTTCATTTTAAGGTGACATAGTTACTGTGTAATCTTTCATTTAACTACTACTAATATTAATTAATTACATGTATACCTATATGGTTGGGGTTAGCCTGTGGGTTAGCTTTAATTACATGTAATTATGCAAAATTCATTGTAATTATTATAGTAAATGCAAGGAATATGTGTCACCATGTATTCTATTTTCGTTCATTCATTCGATTTATTTTTGGCTTAGTCCCTTTATTAATCTGGGGTCGCCACAGTGGAATGAACCACCAACTTATCCAGCACATGTTTTACACAGCGAATGCCCTTCCATCCACAACCTAACACTGGGAAACACCCACACACTCTTGCATTCACACACACACTCATACACTACGGCCAATGTATTCATCAATTCCCCTTAAGCGTATGTGTTTGGACTGTGGCAGAAACCCACGCCAACACAGGGAAAACATGCAAACTCCACACAGAAATGCCAACTGACCCAGCCGAGACTCAAACCAGCGGGCTTCTTACTGTGAAGTGACAGTGCTAACCACTAAGACATTGTTTTAAGATCGTTTTAACATCTTTTTCTCCTTCATTATCTTTTTAATACTCATATTACTCATTTTCTGTGTTTGTGTACGCATTTATAAAAATGCAAACTGTTTAATCACTTTTATGATTTTATTAATTATTAAAATATTAATTTTATTAATGAATTGAATTGAGAGAGATAATAATAATAATACTAAAATAATATACTGATTATTATTATTATATATTATTACTGTTGTATCCATAAATGTTGATTGTTACCTCTACAGTTTATTCTCATTTAATATTTTATTTTTTACTTGTATTATTATTATTATTATTATTAATAATAGTAATAATAATAATATTAATATTATACTATATATTATAATAATATGTTACTGTTTACTGTTTTTATTTGTTTTGTTTTTGTTTTTATGTAAACTTTATAAATGCTTTGGCAACACATTTGTAACATTTGTCATGCCAGTAAACCAATTGTTGAATTTAATGGAGAGAGAGACAGTGAGAGAGACATCAGTGATGTGCTTGCAAACAAAAATACACACATGCACACACACACACATCTAGATTATTATAAATGAATCATTGTAAATATACTGATTATTACTGTTTTTATTACTTTTTTTTATCCCAAAATGTTGATTGTTACATGTACACTTTATTCTGATCCATTATTATTTTTATTGACTTGTATGAATAATATGATATACTGAATAATAACATGATATATTGAATAATATTATGATATGCTGAATAATAATGTAATAAATTGAATAATATATAATTTATATTTTATTTAATTATTATATATAAAAATCTTTTTTTAACCATTACTATTCTGTGTTTTTTATTATATTAGTATGTTACTATTTATGTAAACCTTATAAATGCTTTGGCATTGCAATACATTTGTCATGCCAGTAATGCAAGTTTTGAATATAATTGAGAGAGAGAGAGAGAGAGAGAGAGAGAGAGAGAGAGAGAGAGATGCACACAAATACACAGGATTGTTTTTATACTGTACAAATTATTTTCTATAACCCTACTCTTTAGACACTGTGTGGAGGTTAAATACAATTGGGGACATCAGCAATGTCCTCATAATTCACCTTCACTTGTAAGTGTCAGTGTCATACCCATGCCATTATACACATTTATGTCATATATGACACACACACACACACACACACACACACACAAACACACAAACACACACACACACACACACACACACACACATGTTTGTTTTTGTGACAAGTGGGGACATTACATAGGTTTCTATTCATTTTATACGGTCCAAACCGTATATTGTATTGCCCTCACCCCACCCCACCCCTAAACCCAACCATCACAGGAGACTGTGTGCAGCTTTACTCTCTGATTAAACTCATTCTATAGGATTTATAAGCATTTTGAGAAATGAGGACGTCACCAATGTCCTCATATTTCACCTCCTTTTTGTAATACCTGTGTCATACCCATGTCATTATACAGATTTGTGTCCTGATATGTCACAAAAACACGTACACACACACGTACACACACACACACACACACACACACACTCTCTGCTGCGTGCTCCTGAACGGATGAAGTTCTCTGTGTATTCTGTGCATGATCAGCAGCGGGAAAAAAAAGCGACTCTGAACACTCTAAAAACAGTTTATCCGCTTAATCTTTTCAATTAAGTTTGAATTACACGTTATAACCCAGCAATTTGACCCAATATCACGTTAAAACAACCCAGCAAGTATTATAATTTTTAGAAAAAACAAACATGGCATGAAATGAAAGAAAATGCTTTAAATATTTATATTTTAGAAGATTTGTGTAGAGCAAATGTAGAGTTCTGCGCTCATATTCAGACTCAGAAGAGATGACGATGATGATGCTGATGATGATGAAGGCGCAGTTACGTGTCTCCCCGTCCAGTGATGATCGCCTATATAAACAGCATCCAGCGAGAGAAAGTCAACAAAACTCCTGATCCCGGACAGCGAGCAAGCACTCAACAAGTCTGGATTATACGCGCGATTATGATAACCCAGCCTGAAGCACTACGCAAATAATATTAATAATGTCACTCACTGAAGTGCTGCTATAACTTTCCTTGCAGCTTTTTGACCTGATGCACACTAAATAAAGCGCTTCAGGGAGAAATCCGAACTGTTTTGACGCGCGCTGTTCCTCCAGATGTAGGCGCGGGGCTGTGCGCTGCTCCGGCCGGCGATGGAGGCGTCCTCCGCGGCCGTGAACGCGGTTTCTCCCGCCGAAGACCCGTTCTCCGCGCCGCTGTCCTCCATCGCGCCCTGGAACTACAGTGTTCTGGCGGCGCTGATGTTCGTGGTGACCGCGCTGTCTCTGTCCGAGAACTTCACCGTAATGCTGGTCACCTTCAGGTTCCAGCAGCTCCGGCAGCCGCTCAACTACATCATCGTCAACCTGTCTCTGGCCGACTTCCTGGTGTCTCTGACCGGCGGCAGCATCAGCTTCCTCACCAACTATCACGGATATTTCTTCCTGGGGAAATGGGCTTGCGTGCTCGAGGGCTTCGCCGTCACCTTTTTCGGTCAGTGAAAAAGTTCATGCAGAAACACATGCTACCTTATTTAGAGTTATTACTACACTTGGTTGGTTATTACTACACTATGCTAGGTTGTTGTAACCCAAGTGTAATTGTTGGGTCAAATATGGGCAAGACCAAAAAGTGGGTTAAAAAGTTATATTCAAATAAATAAATAAGCAACTCAAATTTGGTTTTGTCCATAACATAATTAATTTTAAATATACAATAAAATAAACAAGTATAAAAATAAAAACATGGGTTGTGTCTACCCAGATTTTTTTTAAGGGTGACAATAAATACAGTTTTTTGGGGGGCGTTGTTGGTGTTTTTTGTCATCTGAACCATTTAGATATGTCGAAAAAAATACAATACACACAAATAAAAAATAAATAAATAAATGAATGCTGGGTTGGTTCAAATGTAAACAGTTACACTTTTTGTCCCAATGGCTGGGTTTGTCCATATTTGTTCCAACTTCGGATTGTTTTTTTAGTGAACAGTAAGTTAGCACTAATAATAATCACCAACTATATATATAAAATATATAAATGAATAAACAACCATAACATAATTATGTCCAAGACATCATTAATTAAAAATAAAAATAAGTAATTGTATAGATAACCCAAATTTGGGTTTGTCCATGACCTAATGATGAGTTACGGCTGTCCAGCATTATTTAAAGAGTAACAATAAAGTAGTGTTTTTTTTGTTTTTTGTCATTTGAATTATTTAGATATGTAGAAAAATACAATACATAAAAATGCTGGATTGAGTCAAATATAACAGTTGGGTTGATTTTCAATCAAATGTAAGTTACACTTTTTGACCCATCTTTGGATTTATTTTTCAGTGTACAGTCACATAAAAACAATAATAATCACCAACTGTCACTGATATTTCATAAGCTTGCGTGCCCGAGGGATTCGGCATCATCTGTTTCACTGAGTCAGTTAGTGACCTAACTTTGGGTTACATCAACCCAGCATTTTTTAGAGAGTACATCAAATACATTTTTTTTTTTTTTTTTTTTGCCTGTTTCTTTCTCATTTGAACCATTTGAACATGTAGAAATATACAATACACCAAGAAGTGCTGGGTTGTTCTAACCCAATGTTGGGTCAAATATAGACAAACGCAACTGTTGCGTAAAAAAGTGTCATTTAAACTAATTGAAGAAAGATTAATTAAATAAATAAATAAAGACTCTGGTTTCCTATCAATTCTTATTCTTCTGGACTTGAGTGCAGCCTTTGACACGGTTTCCCACGAGGTTCTTTTGAATAGGCTTGCCTTACTAGGGATCTCTGGCACCCTTCGTTTATGGTTTAAGTCATATCTCGCTGATCGTACTCAGTTTGTTCAAATTACAGATTTTAAGTCAAGATCGCAGATTGTCACTACCGGTGTCCCACAGGGTTCTGTACTGGGTCCACTCCTGTTTATCATATATCTTCTGCCTCTTGGTCACATTTTCAGAAAATACAACACACAATTTCACTGTTATGCTGACGACACTCAACTGTCCACCGAGCCCTCCAGTTCTTTTCCTCCTGCTTTGAGCAGATGTTTAGCTGAAATAAAAATCTGGCTTTCAGCTAACTTTTTAAAATTAAACAGCGACTAAACTGAAGCCCTTCTCATCTGCACTAAAAGTGTTTTGGATAAAGCTGATCATTTCACTATAGACATTGATAACAGCACAATTTTTCCCTCTGTGCAGGTAAAGAGTTTGGGTGTCATCTTGGATAGCACACTCTCATTTGAAGGTCACATTAATAATATTACACGTTCTGCATATTTCCACCTGCGTAATATCACTCGTCTCCGCCCTTCTCACACAACCAATAACACAGAAATTCTTATCCACGCATGTCTTGACTACTGTAATGCACTTCTTTCTGGACTTCCTTCCAAACTTCTCCGTAAGCTCCAACTGGTTCAAAACCATGCAGCTCGTGTCATCTCTAGGACCCTATCTCACGAGCCTGTCACACCACTCCTCTATCAGCCTCACTGGCTTCCAGTAAAGTTTCGTATTGATTTTGAAATATTACTTCTAACTTTCAAGGCACTTCATAATCTCGCTCCTTAATATCTCACTGAACTTCTCCATATCTACACCCCTTCTCGTACCTTTAGATCAGCCAACAACTCCACCCTGGTACCACCTCGCACTCGATTGAGCACAATGGGAGACAGATCCTTGAGCTCTATGGCTCCTCGGCTATGGAACCCTTAGATCTACGGAGCAGTGATAGTCTTCACACTTTTAAATCCCGTCTAAAGACCCATCTTTTTAAGCAGGCTTTTTTTTAAACAATTTTTTATCATATTTTTTATTATGTTCTTTTATATTCGCTACTGTGTTTTAACCTGTTTGGTCAATGATTATTTTAGTAATATTTAATTTGTTTTAGCTTGGCTGTTGATCCTTATTGTAAAGCGACCTTGGGTGTCTTGAAAGGCGCCATTTACAAATAAAATTATTTATTATTATTAAATAACCCATAAATAATTTGGGTTTGTCTATGACCTTTGATTATGTCAACCCAATGGTTTTTAGAGTGTATCATTAAATACAGTTTATATATATATATATATATATATATATATATATATATATATATATATATATATATATATATATATATATATATATATATATATATATATATTGCTCAATGTTGGGTCAAATCTAAACAAACACAACAGTTGGGTTGATGTTTAATTAAATCTGATTTACACTTTTTATCCCAATGGGTTTGTCCCTTTTTGACCCAACTTTGGATTGATATTTTTTAGTGTTTAGTAACATAACAACAGCAACAATCTCCAACTATCATGGCTATATCTTCCTGGGCAAATGGGTCTGTGTGCTTGAGGGATTCTCCGTCACCTTTTTCAGTGAGTGATAAACAAATTATATAGTAATTCATAGTGAATACTACTACACTCTTAAAAAAAAAAATCATTGGGTCAAATATGGGCGGCACGGTGGCTCAGTGGGTAGCACGTTCACCTCACAGCAAGAAGATTGCTGGTTCTAGCCTCGGTTAGGTCAGTTAGCGTTTCTGTGTGGAGTTTGCATGTTCTCATGTTGGCGTGGGTTTCCCTCCAGGTACTCCGGTTTCCCCCACAGTCCAAAGACATGCGCTATAGGGGAATTGGGTTGACTAAATTGTCCGTAGTGTATGAGTGTGAATGTAAGTGTGTGTGGATGTTTCCCAGTGATGGGTTGTGGTTGGAAGGGCATCTGCTGCGTAAAACATATGCGGGATAAGTTGGCGGTTCATTCCGCCGTGGCGACCCCTGATTAATAAAGTGACTAAGCCAAATAGAAAATGAATGAATGGGTCAAATGTGGGTAATGTAGCAATATATATATATATTTATTAATGTATGTATATAGCCATTTAATTATGTAGAAAAAAATGCACTGGAAAAATAACCCACTGGTAACTCAATTGCTGTGGCAAATAGTAAAAGTAAAAGTTTTTTTATTTTAAATATTTACCAAATGATGTGTTAAAGAGCAAAGAAATTTTCTGTGTGTCTGATAATATTTTTTCTTCTGGAGAAAGTCTTGATACATGTTGAAAAAAGTCTGCTTTCTCTTAAACAGAAATTGGGAGGAAATATACAGGAGACTAATAATTCTGGCTTCAACTGTACATAAAAAAAAAACAGACAGGACTGTATTTGCTAGTTACATGAACACAAGTCTTCTCAGTTGTCTAATAGATTTAAAACTTCAGTAACTTGTTTCATCCTGTTGGACACTTGGAATCACAGTAATTAATTTGATCACATTTTTGAAACTGATAAAGACAACTGATTTGTTTGTTTGTTTAATTTATTTTAATTTCATATACATGGTACTCCAACATAAAGCTCCTCTCAGTAGCAGCTGGCGACTGTAATGAAATGTGACAATAAAAGAGTCTGCTGTATGATACTGAATTATTTTCCCTTTAAGTGTCATATAGAGTCATTAAGTGCATATTAAACACATGTAGCTGCTGCGACTGAACTCACAGCTGAACATCTGCTCTCAACATCTGTGTCAGTCTGCAGGTGTCAGTATTCACCATTCATGAGTGCGCACACACACACACACACACACACACACACACACACACACACACACACACACACACACACACACACACACACACACACAATCACATTATCGTTCATTCAGCTGGTCTGATCAAGTCAAGATAATTGCTTTTAAATAATCTGCATGGTCATGTGATTTGATTTAAAGGGGTAGTTCACGCAAAAAAGAAAAAATGCTCGCTGTTTATTCTCCCTCGAGTATTTACAAGCCTTTATGAGTTTCTTTATTCTGTTGAACATAAAAGAAGGTACTCTGAAGAATGCTGAAATCCTGTTCTCATTAAATTCAATAATAGGAAAAATTCGGTATATTATTCATGAGCTGAAGTTCTATAAAGCACTTCTGAAGTGTTTATGTGTTTGTTTATGTGATAATGCCAGTTTTGCATAGTTGATATTCTGGTATCTTCAGTGCTGAATGTGCAATAACACCATGTGTCAAATTACAGTCTCAGATTTAGCAGAGGTAAAGCACTTTATGAACATTATCAGCGTGGAGTGTCATATTTTACAGATGAACACTAAAAACGCTGGGTGGTCAATGTCTGGGTAGTTATTTGTTTTAAATTAACTTAATAACTTAGTGGTTGTGTTTAAATTAGCATTTTTAGAGTGTATGGCAAAGCAGTGTCCAGATTATATATTGATTTCAGTGGAACGCTGTGTTTGCCTATAATTTCGTGGTAAGTAATGTTAAAACCTGGTCATTAATAAAAAGATTGTAGGACAACACATTCAGATCACTCACTGCATGCAAAAAAGTTTAAACCCTCTTGTTGTTGTAGATCTGCTGTTTAGGTGTTGTTGTAGATCTGCTGTTCAGGTGTTGTTGGAGATCTGCTGTTCAGGTGTTGTTGTAGATCTGCTGTTCAGGTGTTGTTGGAGATCTGTTGTTCAGGTGTTGTTGTAGATCTGCTGTTCAGGTGTTGTTGTAGATCTGCTGTTCAGGTGTTGTTGGAGATCTGCTGTTCAGGTGTTGTAGATCTGCTGTTCAGGTGTTGTAGATCTGCTGTTCAGGTGTTGTTGTAGATCTGCTGTTCAGGTGTTGTTGGAGATCTGCTGTTCTGATGTTGTTGGAGATCTGCTGTTCAGGTGTTGTTGGAGATCTGCTGTTCTGATGTTGTTGTAGATCTGCTGTTCTGGTGTTGGAGATCTGCTGTTCAGGTGTTGTTGGAGATCTGCTGTTCAGGTGTTGTTGGAGATCTGCTGTTCTGATGTTGTTGGAGATCTGCTGTTCAGGTGTTGTTGGAGATCTGCTGTTCTGATGTTGTTGTAGATCTGCTGTTCAGGTGTTGTAGATCTGCTGTTCAGGTGTTGTTGTAGATCTGCTGTTCTGATGTTGTTGTAGATCTGCTGTTCAGGTGTTGGAGATCTGCTGTTCAGGTATTGTCAGAGATCTGCTGTTCTGATGTTGTTGTAGATCTGCTGTTCAGGTATTGTTGGAGATCTGCTGTTCAGGTGTTGTCAGAGATCTGCTGTTCAGGTGTTGTTGTAGATCTGTTGTTCAGGTGTTGTCAGAGATCTGCTGTTCTGATGTTGTTGTAGATCTGCTGTTCAGGTGTTGTTGGAGATCTGCTGTTCAGGTGTTGTCAGAGATCTGCTGTTCAGGTGTTGTTGTAGATCTGTTGTTCAGGTGTTGTCAGAGATCTGCTGTTCAGGTGTTGTTGTAGATCTGTTGTTCAGGTGTTGTTGTAGATCTGCTGTTCAGGTGTTGTTGTAGATCTGCTGTTCAGGTGTTGTTGTAGATCTGTTGTTCAGGTGTTGTTGTAGATCTGCTGTTCTGATGTTGTTGGAGATCTGCTGTTCAGGTGTTGTTGTAGATCTGCTGTTCTGATGTTGTTGTAGATCTGCTGTTCAGGTGTTGTTGTAGATCTGCTGTTCAGGTGTTGTTGTAGATCTGCTGTTCAGGTGTTGTTGTAGATCTGCTGTTCTGATGTTGTTGGAGATCTGCTGTTCAGGTGTTGTTGTAGATCTGCTGTTCAGGTGTTGTTGTAGATCTGCTGTTCTGATGTTGTTGTAGATCTGCTGTTCAGGTGTTGTTGTAGATCTGCTGTTCTGATGTTGTTGGAGATCTGCTGTTCTGATGTTGTTGTAGATCTGTTGTTCAGGTGTTGTCAGAGATCTGCTGTTCAGGTGTTGTTGTAGATATGCTGTTCAGGTGTTGTTGTAGATCTGCTGTTCAGGTGTTGTTGGAGATCTGCTGTTCAGGTGTTGTTGTAGATCTGCTGTTCAGGTGTTGTTGTAGATCTGCTGTTCAGGTGTTGTTGTAGATCTGCTGTTCAGGTGTTGTTGTAGATCTGCTGTTCTGATGTTGTTGTAGATCTGCTGTTCAGGTGTTGTTGGAGATCTGCTGTTCAGGTGTTGTTGTAGATCTGCTGTTCAGGTGTTGTTGTAGATCTGCTGTTCTGATGTTGTTGTAGATCTGCTGTTCAGGTGTTGTTGTAGATCTGCTGTTCAGGTGTTGTTGTAGATCTGCTGTTCAGGTGTTGTTGGAGATCTGCTGTTCAGGTGTTGTTGTAGATCTGCTGTTCAGGTGTTGTTGTAGATCTGCTGTTCAGGTGTTGTTGGAGATCTGCTGTTCTGATGTTGTTGGAGATCTGCTGTTCTGATGTTGTTGTAGATCTGTTGTTCAGGTGTTGTCAGAGATCTGCTGTTCAGGTGTTGTTGTAGATATGCTGTTCAGGTGTTGTTGTAGATCTGCTGTTCAGGTGTTGTTGTAGATCTGCTGTTCTGATGTTGTTGTAGATCTGCTGTTCAGGTGTTGTTGTAGATCTGTTGTTCAGGTGTTGTTGTAGATCTGCTGTTCAGGTGTTGTTGTAGATCTGCTGTTCAGGTGTTGTTGTAGATCTGCTGTTCAGGTGTTGTTGTAGATCTGCTGTTCAGGTGTTGTTGTAGATCTGCTGTTCAGGTGTTGTTGGAGATCTGCTGTTCTGATGTTGTTGGAGATCTGCTGTTCAGGTGTTGTTGTAGATCTGCTGTTCAGGTGTTGTTGTAGATCTGCTGTTCAGGTGTTGTTGGAGATCTGCTGTTCTGATGTTGTTGGAGATCTGCTGTTCAGGTGTTGTTGTAGATCTGCTGTTCAGGTGTTGTTGTAGATCTGCTGTTCTGATGTTGTTGTAGATCTGCTGTTCAGGTGTTGTTGTAGATCTGCTGTTCTGATGTTGTCAGAGATCTGCTGTTCAGGTGTTGTTGTAGATATGCTGTTCAGGTGTTGTTGTAGATCTGCTGTTCAGGTGTTGTTGGAGATCTGCTGTTCAGGTGTTGTTGTAGATCTGCTGTTCAGGTGTTGTTGTAGATCTGCTGTTCAGGTGTTGTTGTAGATCTGCTGTTCAGGTGTTGTTGTAGATCTGCTGTTCTGATGTTGTTGTAGATCTGCTGTTCAGGTGTTGTTGGAGATCTGCTGTTCTGATGTTGTTGGAGATCTGCTGTTCAGGTGTTGTTGTAGATCTGCTGTTCTGATGTTGTTGTAGATCTGCTGTTCAGGTGTTGTTGTAGATCTGCTGTTCAGGTGTTGTTGAAGATCTGCTGTTCAGGTGTTGTTGTAGATCTGCTGTTCTGATGTTGTTGTAGATCTGCTGTTCAGGTGTTGTTGGAGATCTGCTGTTCTGATGTTGTTGTAGATCTGCTGTTCTGATGTTGTTGTAGATCTGCTGTTCAGGTGTTGTTGTAGATCTGCTGTTCAGGTGTTGTTGTAGATCTGCTGTTCTGATGTTGTTGTAGATCTGCTGTTCAGGTGTTGTTGGAGATCTGCTGTTCAGGTGTTGTAGATCTGCTGTTCAGGTGTTGTTGTAGATCTGCTGTTCAGGTGTTGTTGTAGATCTGCTGTTCAGGTGTTGTTGTAGATCTGCTGTTCTGATGTTGTTGTAGATCTGCTGTTCAGGTGTTGTTGGAGATCTGCTGTTCAGGTGTTGTTGTAGATCTGCTGTTCTGATGTTGTTGTAGATCTGCTGTTCAGGTGTTGTTGTAGATCTGCTGTTCAGGTGTTGTTGTAGATCTGCTGTTCAGGTGTTGTTGGAGATCTGCTGTTCTGATGTTGTTGTAGATCTGCTGTTCAGGTGTTGTTGTAGATCTGCTGTTCTGATGTTGTTGTAGATCTGCTGTTCAGGTGTTGTTGTAGATCTGCTGTTCAGGTGTTGTTGTAGATCTGCTGTTCTGATGTTGTTGTAGATCTGCTGTTCAAGTGTTGTTGTAGATCTGCTGTTCAGGTGTTGTTGTAGATCTGCTGTTCAGGTGTTGTTGTAGATCTGCTGTTCAGGTGTTGTTGTAGATCTGCTGTTCAGGTGTTGTTGGAGATCTGCTGTTCAAGTGTTGTTGTAGATCTGCTGTTCTGATGTTGTTGTAGATCTGCTGTTCTGATATTCACGTTTCTGTGTTTTTTTCCAGGTATTGTGGCTCTGTGGTCTCTCGCCGTTCTGGCGTTCGAGCGGTTCTTCGTGATCTGCCGACCACTAGGGAACATTCGTCTGCGGGGCAAACATGCAGCTCTGGGTCTGGTGTTTGTCTGGAGTTTCTCCTTCATCTGGACTGTTCCTCCTGTTCTGGGCTGGAGCAGCTATACTGTCAGCAGGATCGGTACCACCTGTGAACCCAACTGGTGGGCAGTTAAACACACATGAATAAGATTACAGCCTCCTTGGCATGTCTTTTTTTTGTTTTAAAACAATAGTTTACCTGAAATAAAGTTTCTGTCATTATTTACCTACCCTTTAACAGGTTCCAAAACAATTTGAGTTTTTTTTTCTCCAACATAGGGCTGGGTGGTATATTGTTCTTTAAACATGAGCATTTGGGTGGTATATTGCCTGTCTTTAAAATAAGAGCATTTTCTTTAACATTGTATTTTCCATGTTTTTTTTAGTGCTTAGCTGCTTCTCCTCATGGCGCTTACATTTAAATAAAATCTCAGTTGATTCATTATTATAATTTTGTAGGCAGAATCTCTCTTCATTGTGAAAAAAATAATGAAAAGTTTTTTGAATAAAATAAAAATAAAAAATATAAATAAATAAATAAATAAATCACTTCAGTTTCTTCATTATTGTAATTTAGATTTTTATTTATTTATTTAAGTTTATGAATTAAATAAAATTTAGAGAATTAAATTTTTTTTAATTATGTAATTTTATTTATTAAATTTTAAATAAATAAATAAATAAATAAATAATAACTGCACCTCAGTAACTTCATCATTATTATTTAGGTTACAGAGTTTCTTTATAAGTGTTCACGCTCATTTCTAATATTGCACGTCTTCATATGCACATCTTGTTATTGTTTCAACTCTACAGCTTCAGAAAAGTGCCATATATATTTAAATGTATTTGTGTGTGTGTGTGTGTGTGTGTGTGTGTGTGTGTGTGTGTGTGTGTGTGTGTGTGTGTGTGTGTGTGTGTGTGTGTGTGTGTGTGTGTGTGTGTGTGTGCGTGTGTGTGTGCATTTAATAGATGAAGCTTGTCAAAGTTCTTCCTCTTCATTTCAGCATAAAGCAGCAGACTAATTAACCGTCTTCAGATGTATTGTCTCTTCTTTACTAATTACTCCTTTTATTCATGCATGCCAGACATTTTTGACATGCTAATTTATTTGAATTCATTTTTGTGCATGTGAAATCCTGAGCAGGAGTTTTAACTTGCTCCTCCTAAGCTTTACCTTTGACTCTTTAAACTTTATGGTGTGCTTTAGTGAGTCTGACAGCTCGGAGAAAAAAAAAAACTAAAGCAATTGTATAAAGAGACATTTTAAAGCAGAGTTTAAGCAGGTTTATTCCACTGCTCAAAAATACATGCAGTTTTACACACTAGACTGCTTATACAGCTACTTCTGCCATGCTGAGGAACAGAAACTCTATTATTCATCCAGAAATGTACTGACTCCATCACCGAGGTGAAGACTTTTAAAAAGTACATTTTTGTAACTCATTTATAATTGATGTCCGCATATAACTGTGTTAAATAATTATACGAGTTCTAAAATCTACATATGAGTGTTTTAAATGATAAAATGAGTATTTAAACATACATATTAATGTTTTAAATGTTCATATTAGTACCTTAATTGTACATGACAGTATTTTTAAATGTTTATATGGATGTAAAAACATATAATGGCTGGACAAATGTTCATATGAGTACTTAAAATCTACATATTAGTGTTTTAAATGTTCGTATGAGTACTTAAAATCTACATATTAGTGTTTTAAATGTTCATACGAGTACTTAAAATGCAGATATTAGTGTTTTAAATGTTTATACAAGTGCTAAAAATTTACATATTTATTTTTGAAATGTTTATGAGTACTTAAAATCTACATATTAGTGTTTTAAATGTTCATATGAGTACTTAAAATCTACATATTTATGTTTGAAATGTTCATATGAGTACTTAACATGCAGATATTAGTGTTTATAATGTTCATGTGAGTGCTTAAAATCTACATATTAGTGTTTTAAATATTATGTGAGTGCTTAAAATCTACATATTAGTGTTTTAAATATTATATGAGTGCTTAAAATCTACATATTAGTATTTGAAATGTTTATATAAGTACTTAAAATGCAGATATTAGTGTTTGAAATGTTTATGCAAGTGCTAAAAATCTACATATTTGTTTTTGAAATGTTCATATGAGTACTTAAATCTACACATTAGTGTTTTAAATGTTTATACACGCTAAATTCTACACATTAGTATTTTAAACATAAGGGTACTTAACTTTATTATTTTTTAAAAATTATTATTAGTATTAATATTGTTATTATTATTATTTATTTTTCAGTATAGATGAGTTTTGAGCGTGTCAGGTGTGTGCACTCATTGATTTTGTCCGTCTGCAGGTATTCAGGAAACTTCCACGACCACACCTTCATCATCACGTTATTCAGTACCTGCTTCATCTTCCCTCTGGGAGTGATCATCGTCTGCTACTGCAAACTCATCCGCAAGCTCAGAAAGGTCTTCACAAAATTCCCTTTAATCACTTTTTAACCCAATGGTTGGGTTAGCTGATATTTGACCTACCAATGGGTACGACCCAGCATTTTGTACAGCGTGTTGTTGTCTGCTTTGGTCAAGAAATTAAACTTATAAATAAAATATATATCAATGTGGGGCAGCACGGTGTCTCAGTGTGGCCTCACAGTAAGAAGGTCGATGGTTTGAGTCCCGGCTGGGTCAGTTGGTGTTTCTGTGTGGAGTTTGCATGTTCTCCCCGTGTTGGCGTATGTTTCCTCCAGGTGCTCCGGTTTCCCCCACAGTCCAAACACATGCGCTATAGGAGAATTGAATAAGCTAAATTGGCTGTAGTGTATGTGTGTGATTGGGTGTTTCCCAGTGTTGGGTTGCAGCTGGAAGGGCATCCGCTGTGTAAAACGTATGCTGGAATAGTTGGAGGTTCATTCCGCTGTGGCGATCCCTGATTAATAAAGGGACTGAGCCGATGTGTTATCATAGCAACTATATAATCAAACATTTTAATTGAAACATTTTACTATAGTGTGTTTGAAATACGCTGTAATATTTGACCCAGAGCATTTACAACACAGTATTAGATTTTTCAGTGCTTCAGTGTCACTATGACAGTGATAATATTGTTAATTGTGTGTGTGTGTTCAGGTCTCCAACACCCACGGCAGGCTGGGTAACGCCAGGAAACCGGAGCGTCAGGTGACCCGTATGGTGGTGGTGATGATCGTGGCATTTATGGTGGCCTGGACGCCGTACGCCGCTTTCTCCATCATCATCACTGCACATCCCAGCATGCACGTGGACCCACGTCTGGCAGCCATTCCTGCATTTGTGGCCAAAACAGCGGCAGTGTACAACCCCATCATCTATGTGTTCATGAACAAACAGGTGACTTTAGCATTCATGCACTAAATTCAGAGAGTGAGCATTTGATTTCAGTTGGGTGCAGTGGGAACGTTTTGATTTTTTAATTCAAATGTTTTTAGCATTAAATAATAGTCTTGTCTTATTTGAGTATATGCAGTATGAATCATTTCAGAATTGTCTATGTTTTATGAGCTTTATCTTATCATCAATTTTATGCATCATTAAAACTGACTTGTGCCTGGAATGCAATGTAAATAAAATAAAATAAAATAAAATAAAATAAAATAAAATAAAATAAAATAAAATAAAATAAATAATAAAATAACATAAAATAAAAAATATATAAAATCAAATAAAATAAAATAAAATAAAATAAAATTAAATTAAATTAAATTAAATTAAATTAAATTAAATTAAATTAAATCAATTTAAATTAAAAATGTAACACTTTATCATGCATTCACTGGAAATCCAACCTTTTTTCTTGATTGTCTACAGAACAAACCACTGTTGTCCAATGACTTGCCTAATTAACCTAATTAACCTAGTTATGCTTTAAAAAGTCACTTTAAGCTTAATAGTATCTTTTAGAATAGCTATTAAAATATTATGTACTGTCATCATGGCAACTATTTAAGAAATTAGTTAATAACTATAGTGTTCAAAAAGGGTATTAAAAAACTCTGGTAAGAAGTTCTTTTACACTCACCGGCCACTTTATTAGGTACACCTGTCCTACTGCTGGTTAACACAAATTTCTAATCAGCCAATCACAAGGCAGCAGCTCACTGCATTTAGGCATGTAAGCATGGTCAAGATGATCTGCTGCAGGTCAAAGCGACCATCAGAATGGGGATGAAAGGGGATTGTGAATGTGGCATGGTTGTTGCTGCCAGACGGGCTGCTCTGAGTATTTCAGAAACTGCTGATCTACTGGGATTTTCACGCACAACCATCTCTAGGGTTTACAGAGAATGCTCCGACAAAGAGGAAATATCCAGTGAGCGGCAGTTCTGTGGGCGCAAATGCCTTGTTGATGAGGCCAGAGATCAGAGGAGAATGGCCAGACTGGTTCCAGCTGATAGAAAGGCAACAGTAACTCAAATAAGCACTCGTTACAACCGAGCTCTGCAGAAGAGCATCTCTGAACACACGACACGTCCAACCTTGAGGCGGATGGGCTACAGCAGCAGAAGAGCACACTTTGGGATGTGGTGGAACGGGAGATTGGCATCATGGATGTGCAGCCGACAAATCTGCAGCAACT